>NW_027361851.1:7052500-7250000 GCF_039654945.1 Dendrobates tinctorius
CAGTACCCGTTACCCCTGATTTCTGATTTATTTTTCAGAGTTAAAAGTGCCTGCTGGTTTACTAAGCTTGTCCTCAGGGGGCGTATAATCTTATTCGCATCAAGCATGGGGATGAATGGAAGACAGCATTTAATACTCCGGAGGGACATTTTGAGTACCTGGTGGTGCCTTTTGGGCTCACTAATGCCCCTTCTGTCTTCCAATCCTTTATGAATGATATTTTCCAGGACTTTGTGGATAAGTTTTTGATCATCTATCTCGATGATATTTTGATCTTTTCCAGTGATTGGGATTCTCATGTGGAACAAGACCGGACTGTGTTCTGGATTTTGAGGGAGAATTCCCTGTTTGTTAAGGGATCGAAATGTTTTGGGTTTTGCTAATTTCTATCGTAAATTTATAGGTAATTTTTCTGGTATTGTCAAACCACTGACTGATCTGTCCAAGAAGGGCACTGATGTGCTGAATTGGTCTCCAGTGGCAGTCTCAGCATTTCAGGAGCTTAAGCGGAGATTCACTTCTGCTCTGGTTTTATGGCAACCTGATGTATCACTTCAATTTCAGGTGGAGGTCGATGCTTCTGAGATTGGTGCAGGAGCTTTTTTGTCCCAAAAAGATCCTGTGACTTCTAAAATGAATCTCTGTGCCTTCTTTTCTCAAAAGTTCTCCCCATCTGAACGTAACTATGACATGGGGAATCGGGAATTGTTGGCCATGAAATGGGCATTTGAAGAGTGGAGACATTGGTTGGAGGGAGCTAGACATCAAGTTGTGGTTCTCACTGACCACAAGAATTTGATTTATCTGGAGTCGGCCAAATGCTTGAATCCTAGACAGGCTAGATGGGCCTTGTTTTTAGCGCGTTTTAATTTTGTGGTCTCTTTTCTTCCGGGCACTAAGAATGTTAAGGCAGACGCCCTTTCTAGGAGTTTCTTTGCTGATTCTCTTATTGTGACCGAGCCTACTACCATCCTAGGTGAGGGGGTGTTAGGGCTGGCGGAACGCACCAGATTATAAAATAGTAGAGAGTGCGTTTGCAGCCTGGGGTCCACCGTGCTGAGGTGGTACACTGCTGCTAGGTAATGGCGGAAGGGAAGAGCGGCGTGAAAACAGTCACACGTGGGTTACGTCACCCAGTGTGAACAGGAGCAGATTCTGTTACTTCACAGAATCGCACAACTGCTTGAAAGTGAATGCCGGAGCCTGTTTAGCTCACAGAGCCCAGCCACAGAGCACACAGCAAACAGCCACAGAACTCCACCCCAAGGCACAGGGTTAGAGTCCTTCTAGGCCACTGAGCGCGCGGCGTCGCTGCCACAAACGCCGCTACAGACGCTAGCTAAGGAGTGCGGAGCACTTGCTCTGAGGCGTGCCGAGTCACTGATAGTGACTAATATCTGACTCAACTCTGTCCTACCTATGCCTAAGCCTGGGCGCTAGCAGGCTAGGCTGCACAACACATGCGTACCAAGGGTAGGGGATTCATAATGAGTCAGTCACCAGAGATATTCATACGTGCATCCATCACTCACTCCTTATAGTCAGAAAATACTGGCTATCCTAGCGCATGGCCAAGCGGCCATGCGAACCTTTTATAGCCGCAAGCGTCCGGGACCTTCCTGGCTTCTCGGATGGGCCAATCCGAAGACGAGCAGGACCTGAGCACGTGACCTTCGATCTCCAATGGAAGATCACACCACGGGCATGCTCAGTGGCCCGACATGAGGACTTAGTCCCTGGAGAATCTCGCTGCTGAGCAGCATGCATTGCCATAGCTGTGCCAGAGGTGGCAGCAGCAAGAAAACCAACGGAGCTGGTCTGGGCAGAGCGCCGGGACCGACGAGTTTGCTGAGCAAGCTACTCTGTGGCTGGAGAGGAATGGGAGACCGCCGGAAGTAAGGCTCGGGATTCTCGCTGTGCAACGACAGAAATCCGACGCCTAACATTACCCCGCTTTCTAGGGCCCCCTCCTCTCTGAGCCTCACTCCGCAATGAGAAGAGGAGCGTGGAAGTTCTCCACTGGCTCCCAGGTCCGAGCCTATGGACCATGACCCTTCCAATCCACCAAGTAAAACTTTTTGCCTTGCATCCCACAATGGCATTGACTTCAAACTTGCCAGACGACAGGTCTGATGTCCTGGCAGATGGCTCAGAAAACCGGGACATGTGAACCGGCTTAAGGAGAGACACATGAAACGTGTCCGAGACAGCCAAATGTGGTGGAAGGGCCAGACGGTAGACCACAGGGATAACCTGCTCGAGGACCTTGAAAGGGCCAATATAGCGCTGTGCGAACTTAGCGGATTCCACCCGCAGCCTGATGTTTCGAGCGGAGAGCCACACTAAGTCGCCAGGAGCGAAGGTCAGAGCAGGGCGCTGGCGAGAATCAGCGGAGGACCTCATTCTCTCCTTGGAGGCCCGGATAGCATCCTGCATGTGATCCCAAATGTCACGTGCCTCCACCGCCCAGTCTGCCACCCTAGAGTCGGTGGACGACATGGGCATGGGCACGGGGACACGCGGATGCTGACCGTAATTTAAGAGGAATGGGGTCTGACCGGTGGAGTCGGCCACAGTGTTGTTTAAGGCGAACTCCGCCCATGGCAGCAAGGATGCCCAATCATCCTGCCTGGCCGAGACAAAATGTCGCAGATATGTCACCAGGGTCTGGTTGGCTCTCTCAACCAACCCATTCGTCTCGGGATGATAGGCCGAGGAGAGATTTAACTCAATGCTGAGCAGAGAACAGAGCTCTCTCCAGAACCGAGATGCAAACTGAGGACCCCGGTCGCTGACAATTTTATCCGGCATGCCGTGCAGGTGGAAAACATGTTTAATAAACAACGCTGCCAGACCCCGTGCCGATGGTAGCCGAGAGAGTGGTACCAGATGCACCATCTTGGAGAAATGATCGGTGACCACCCAAATGACAGTGCTACCACTGGACTTGGGCAGACCCACCACAAAGTCCATACCGACCATCTCCCATGGCCTGTCCGCAACCGGCAGAGGATAGAGTAACCCAGCAGGCTGCTGCCGAGAGAACCGATTCTGGGCGCAAGAGACGCTCGCCTGAATATAGTCCCTGACGTCACGGGCCATATGCGGCCACCAGTACATCATCGCCAGGAGTTCAGAGGTCCGTTTGATCCCAAAATGGACACCCACCCAGGACGAATGGACCCAAGAGAGGACCTCCGGTCGCAGATGGGCAGGAACTAAAGTCTTCCCCGGAGGTACAGACTCGAGAGCAACCAGAGCCACGGTCCTCAGGCTCTCTGATGGGACTATCAACCGAGGCTCCTCCTCCTCCGATGATACCACGGAGCGGGAAAGAGCATCGGCCCGGACGTTCTTCTCCCCGGAGAGAAAATGCAGCGTGAAAATGGGAATGGTGAATCGGGAGAAGAACAAGGACCATCTGGTCTGGCGAGAATTCAGCCGCTGGGCTGTCTGTAAATAGACTAAATTTTTGTGGTCGGTGAACACCTGGAATGGGTGGCGAGCCCCCTCCAGGAGGTGTCTCCACTCTGAGAAGGCCAGCTTCATTGCTAGCAACTCCCTGTCCCCGATGAAATAATTCCTCTCTGCCGGTGTGAAGGTCTTAGAGAAGAAGAAGCATGGGTGCTTCCAACCTTGCGAGTCCTTCTGATAAAGGACCGCTCCAGCACCGACGGAGGAGGCATCCACCTCCAGGATGAAGGGCTTATCTACATCAGGGCGATGAAGAATGGGAGCACTAGCGAAGTGGGACTTAATGGAGGCGTAGGCCTTGGAGACAGTCTCCGACCACAGTTTGGGATTTGCACCCTTCTTGGTCAGGGCAACCAAGGGCGCGACCAAAGTTGAGAAATGGGGAATGAATTGGCGATAGTAATTTATGAACCCCATAAAGCGCTGCACCGCTTTGAGAGAATGGGGTTCCTGCCAATCCATTACTGCCCGTAGCTTAGCAGGATCCATGGCCAAACCCAGGGCTGAGATGATGTAGCCCAGGAAAGGCAAGGACTCCTGCTCAAACACACATTTCTCTAATTTGGCATAAAGAGAGTTGGCCCGCAGGAGATCGAAAAATTTGCGAACATCTCTCCGGTGGGAGTCAATATCTGGAGAGTAAATGAGAATATCATCCAGATAGGCTACTACTGAGGTGGTAAGCATATCCTGGAAGATGTCGCTCACAAAGTATTTGAAGACGGCTGGCGCGTAACATAGCCCGAAGGGCATCACTAGGTAGTCATAGTGCCCGTCTCTGGTGGTAAAAGCCGTCTTCCATTCGTCCACCTCACGGATGCGAATCAGATTATAGGCTCCCCGCAGATCAAGCTTAGTAAGCACTCTCGCTCCCCGTAGCCTATCAAACAGTTCCGATATCAGGGGCAAAGGATACTTGTTCTTAACGGTTATAGCGTTAAGACCCCTGTAATCGATGCATGGACGTAATTCTCCATTCTTCTTTTGGACAAAGAAGAATCCCGCACCCGCCGGAGACACCGACTTCCTAATGAATCCTCTTGCCAGATTCTCCCTGATATACTGAGACATGGCCTCTGTCTCTGGGAGAGATAGTGGATATACTCGACCCCGGGGAGGCTCAGCATTGGGCAAGAGATCAATAGGACAGTCGTATGGGCGGTGCGGTGGAAGGGTCTCTGCCGCCTTCTTGGAGAATACGTCTGCATACTGTCGATATGGCTTGGGAAGCGAGGAGAGATCTGCAGGAACCTCAGAAGTGGCGACCTGTACGCAGTCCCTCAGACACCTACCCTCGCAGGCCTTGCTCCAACTGAGGATTTTTCCAGAAGAAGACCACTCTATATGGGGAGAGTGAGATCGCAACCAGGGAACCCCTAGGAGGACCTGGTCGATCCATTCGGGCATAACAAGGAGAGACAGCATCTCCTGATGAGAAGGAGACAAAGAGAATCTCAGTGGAGCCGTCTGGTGGGTGATTTGGGACGGGAGTGTGCCCCATTCACCACTCTGATGGTGACTGGTTGAGATAGCAAGACCAGGGTGACTGCATGTTGTTGAGCGAAGGCAGATGACATGAAATTGCCCTCCGCCCCTGAGTCCACACAAACCTCCACCATCAGAGTGGAGGAATTAAATTCTAATGTCCCTTTAAACAGGAGCTTGGAGGAGAAAGTCGTGGTGTATAGTAGGCCCCCTCCGATAACCACTAGACGGGAGCGTTTTCCGAGCGCTGTGGGCACTGGTTAGCAAGATGCCCAGTCTGCCGACAGCGGAAGCAGACTGGAGGTACCCACGCAGACCGGGTCCTGGACCCCGTGCGGGACACCTTCATGGCCTCTGGAGGCTCGGGAGGCTGACCGGAAGGTTCCAGAGGTCTCGCGAAATTTGGAGCCAACTTATAACGTTGGCGGGACCTGGAACGCTCCAGCCCTCGCTCCGTGAAGCAAATGTCTATTGGGTAGTGACCGTAATGAGCTCCTCTAAAGTGGTGGGCACCTCCCTGGTGGCCAGGGCGTCTTTGACGTGATCAGCCAGGCCTCTCCAGAATATTGGTATGAGAACCTTATCTGGCCACTCCAACTCCGAGACCAGAGTTCTGAAGAGGATGGCTGACCAAAGACGTACCCTGGGTCAGAGCCAGCAACTGAAGTGCGGTGCCAAGCGTGACCCAAGGACCCAGGAACACCTGCTTCAGAGTGACCAGGAAATGGGTGGCACTCTGTACCAGGGGATCCCCGCGCTCCCACAGTGGGGTGGCCCACTCCAGGGTGCTGCCCGACAGGAGGGAGATGATAAACCCCACCTTGGTCCGCTCGGAGGGAAATCGTGTGGCCAGAAACTCCAGGTGAATGGAGCACTGACTCACGAAACCCCTGCATGAAGCACTATCGCCCGAGAACTTCTCGGGCAGCGGGGGGCGGGACAAGGTCGGGGCAGGACCGGCCGTGGAGACACGGGCAACAGCCTCTGTAGCTGTTTGGACGGCGACCGAAATAACATCCGCAGCTGAGGTGGAACGCTCTAGCGCTGCCAACCTACCCTCCAGCTGCTTGATGTATCTATGCAGTCGCTGTTCGTCCACCATTACTAGCCAGACCCTGGCGCTAGGATAATGTTAGGGCTAGCGGAACGCACCAGATTATAAAATAGTAGAGAGTGCGTTCACAGCCCGGGGTCCACCGTGCAGAGGTGGTACACTGCTGCTAGGTAATGGCGGAAGGGAAGAGCGGCGTGAAAACAGTCACACGTGGGTTACGTCACCCAGTGTGAACAGGAGCGGATTCTGTTACTTCACAGAACCGCACAGCTGCTTGAAAGTGAATGCCGGAGCCTGTTTAGTTCACAGAGCCCGGCCACAGAGCGCACAGCAAACAGCCACAGAACTCCACCCCAAGGCACAGGGTTAGAGTCCTTCTAGGCCACTGAGCGCACGGCATCGCTGCCACGAACGCCGCTATAGACGCTGGCTAAGGAGTGCGGAGCACTTGCTCTGAGGCGTGCCGAGTCACTGATAGTGACTAACATCTGACTCAACTCTGTCCTACCTACGCCTAAGCCTGGGTGCTAGCAGGCTAGGCTGCACAACACATGCGTACCAAGGGTAGGGGTTTCATAATGAGTCAGTCACCTGAGACATTCATACGTGCATCCATCACTCACTCCTTATAGTCAGAAAATACTGGCTATCCTAGCGCATGGCCGAGCGGCCATGCGAACCTTTTATAGCCGCAAGCTTCCAGGACCTTCCTGGCTTCTCGGATGGGCCAATCCGTACACGAGCAGGACCTGAGCACATGACCTTCGATCTCCAATAGGAGATCACACCATGGGTATGCTCAGTGGCCCGACATGAGGACTTAGTCCCTGGAGAATCTTGCTGCTGAGCAGTATGCATTGCCATAGCTGTGCCAGAGGTGGCAGCAGCAAGCAAACCCACGGAGCTGTTCTGGGCAGAGCGCCGGGACCGACGAGTTTGCTAAGCCAGCTCCTCTGTGGCTGGAGAGAAATGGGAGACCATCGGAAGTAAGACTTGGGATTCTCGCTGTGCAGCGACAGAAATCTGATGCCTAACAGGGGGTAGTTCTTTCTGTCATTTTGCCCAATTTGAGATTCGCCCTGGAGGAATTTCAGGAGGATAAACCTGGGAAAATTGTATGTTCCTGACCAGTGGAGGAAGAGAATGATGTCTGAAGTTCATTGCTCTGCATTGGCTGGTCATCCAGGTATGTTTGGTACCAGAGATTTGGTGAGTTGATCTTTTTGGTGGTCTGCCTTATCTCGTGATGTCAGGAATTTTGTGCAGTCCTGTGGGACTTGTTCTCGGTCTAAACCCTGTTCTCATTCTAGTGGGTTGTTGATGCCCCTGCCGGTGCCCAAGAGGCCATGGACCCATACCTCAATGGATTTTATTTCTGATCTTCCTGTCTCTCAGAGAATGACTGTTATCTGGGTGATTTGTGATAGATTTTCTAAGATGGTCCATCTTGTACCACTCCCAAAGTTGCCATCTTCCTCAGAGTTGGTGCCCTTGTTTTTACAAAAGGTGGTTCGGTTGCATGGGATTCCTGAGAACATGGTGTCGGACAGAGGAGTCCAGTTTGTTTCCAGATTCTGGAAAGCCTTTTGTTCCAATCTGGGAATTCAGTTATCTTTCTCCTCTGCATTTCATCCTCAGACCAATGGGCAGACTGAGAGAACAAACCAGACTTTGGAGTCCTATTTGAGATGTTTTATATCTGCTGATCAGGATGACTGGGTCTCATTTTTGCCCTTGGCCGAATTTGCGCTAAACAATAGAGCTAGTTCTGCCACTTTGATGGCGCCCTTTTTCTGTAACTGTGGATATCATCCTTGATTTTCTTTGGGCAAGTGGAATCTTCAGCCTGCCCAGGTGTGGACACTGTGGTAGAGAGAATGCAGCAGATTTGGGACCAAGTGGTGGATAAGTTGTCACTCTCTCAGGAAAAGGCCCAGCAGTTTTCCAACCGGCATAGGACCATTGGTCCCCGGTTTAAAGTGGGTGATATGGTTTGGTTGTCGTCAAAGAATATCTCTATGAAGGTTGCGTCTCCAAAGTTCAAGCCAAGATTTATTGAACCTTATAGGATTTTGGAGATTCTTAATCCTGTTTCTTTTCGATTGGCTCTTCCAGTTACATTTAAGATCCATTACGTGTTTCATAAATCTCTGTTGAAGAGGTTTGTTGAGCCAGTAGTTCCTATGGTGGCACCTCCTGACCCTGTATTGGTTAAAGGCAATGTGGAATATGAGATAGAGAAAATATTGGATTCTCATTTGGCTAGACAGAGACTCCAGTATTTGGTCAAATGGAAGGGTTATGGCCAGGAGGATAATTCTTGGGTCTCTGCTTCTGATATTCATGCCAATAGATTGGTTCGTGCTTTTCACCGGGCCCATCCTGATCGGCCTGGTGGTGTGGATGAGGGTTTGTTGATCCCTCTTCAAGGGGGGGTACTGTTGTGAACTCCTTTTCTGGTCTACCTCTTGTTTCTGGTGAGGGAGCTGGTTGTGCTGACAGAGGAGTTGTGAGTTCTCTTTCCGGGCTCCCTCTGGTGGTGGCAGGAGGAAATGAAGCTGATCTAATTAACAGAGACCTGCCACCTGAAAATGAGGATGAGGATTGGACATCTGGAGTCTGACTGGATTAAGACAGCCGATTCCCTATTCCCATGCTGGTGATTTTTTTCCTGCCTCCTGAGTTCTTAGTTTCCAGTTCAGTTCCTGCCTTCTCAAGCTAAGTGTTCTCTGCTAATGGTCACATTTGATTTGGTTTGGTCTATTCAGTTTTTTGTGTGGTCAGCCAGCCCCGGCTGGGGCTGTGCTGAATTTCCATTCTTATGTCACTGTATGTGCCAGTTTTCTTTTTGTCCCTTATTAGATTGGTCTCTTTTTGCTCTGTTCTCAGAATATGCCAGAGTGCTGATATAGCGGGTGAAGTCTAGTGACTAGAGTTGAGCGACTTTGCCTTTTTTTGGGTCGAGTCGGGTTTCATGAAACCCGACTTTCGCAAAAGTCGGGTCGAACGAAATCGGCCGATTCTTGTGAAAAGTCGAAGGCCGACTGAAACACGAAACCCAATGCAAGTCAATGGGGAATGTACAGAAACGAAAGGCCAGCAGTCAAAATGTCATATAAAATACAATATTTTATTAATAATTAAGTAATATAATGAGACATAGGTACATGGAAGAGGGAAGGGGGAAAAGGACCCACAAATGGCTGAAAAAAGGCCTAGTATGGCACCCCCATCTCCCAGGAATACAATCCCATGTGGTCGTACCGCAAAACAACACATGTAGTAGTCATATAATTAAGTAATTGTAATATATATCTGCATATTGAGCCGAGACTCAGAGAACTCACTATAAATAGAGGTATCTAGAAAAGATATTCATAATAACTAGACCTACAAGGGATCTGTGGTGTTACCTGGACAGAGTGGGGTTAAACCATGCAGCGGCCGGACCCCGACGCGCGTTTCGGAGCGTGCTGCTCCTTCCTCAGGGGGCATGACCGGCAACGTCAGTGTGTGATGTTTATATCATGCCAGAACAAAGACTATTGGATGCGCCGCCTGGCTGTCATGTCCGAGGCAGCGCCCCCTCCCGGCGAACCGGAAACACGCGGGCCCCACGTGATCCGGGACGTCAGAGAGAGGGAACAGCCATCGGGCCGACCAGTCGGCAACTGCGCATGACAGGAAGTGCAATATCCGCCATTTTGGAAAAGGGAATATGGAAGGGAATAGGAATAAACTAACTATACAAACATATAATAGAGCATAATTATAAAACAAAAATCAAAAGATACATGTATGGAAATGTTCATAATCAAAACTCAGATTGGTCCCCATAACATGGAGAGGAAAACACTTTACATCTAAGTCGATGTGTGACAATAAAAGAGACCATGTAGCAACCACATGAAACGTTATATAACAGTACCAGTAAGATAATTTGGACGTAATAATGCCCAAAATGTGTACCAAATATAGTGCACCTGTGTAATTATTTAATAATATATATGTATATAATTGATTGACATAGAACAAAGGGGCACCATAAGGTAAAATAACAAATATATGTGGGAACCCTGCTTGAAGGATATATAGAGAAAATAGGGGCATACCACAATAAACTCACATATGGCACAATATTGTCCCAAGCGAGCATGTCCATACTGGCACATATATAGTGCAACACGCACGCCGTTACATGCACATGCATGGTATATACACATCTGGACATAATAGATGTCCCAAAAGGGACCCAACTGGAAGAAGCAATAGTTATATATGAACACAACTATAACCACGCAAAATTAAACAAAAAACATAACATAAAAAATTCCAATGTAAATGTCCATGTGGCAAACTGCGTCAGCCACCCAGATGAACAAGTGTCTTCACACGAAAGAATCTTCATTAGTTCTACTCCATCCATTTTAACATCTTGCTATTGAAGACTTCCTCCAAAGATAGCATAGTGAACAATCCAATAGTGAATGGAATATGTCTGAATATTAAAGAAAAAAAGTTAAAACCAATAAAATAGAAAAGTAGGAAAGCTAAAAAGCCACAGTGATAAATCAAATGTTCAGCAAGCGGGAACTATAGAAATGGAGCAAAGGATATGTTCTCATTCAGACCGTTTGGTTGCATAGTACCCAGTCTCCATATCCACCGAGTTTCAAGTTGAGCTAGGCGACCAGACAATTTACCACCCCTTATGTTTATTTTAAGAGAATCAATACCCCGAACTCTAAGTGATGCAGAGTTACACTGGTGAAACTCTTTAAAATGTCTAGGCAATGTTTTTAGAAGGGAGTCATCGGTGCAAGACAGAGCAGCCTGTATACCTAGTACATGTTCCCTTGTACGGACTTTCAGCTGCCTCGTGGTCATACCAACATAAATTAGTCCACAGGGACACGTAGCATGGTATATCACGTATCGAGAGGTGCATGATATCCGACACTTGATCTTAAATGTTTTTGTACCATCATGGTTAACAAACGAATTACACTGTTCAATGTTTGGACAAGCCACACACCTCCCACATGGCGAACAACCATGCCCAGTTGAAAACGCATCCAAGAAAGTGGGCATCGGACGATGGACATAGTGACTAGTCACAAGTTTATCTCGTAAATTGCTGGCCCGCCTAAATGTAATGGAAGGAAACTTAGGAATAATTTTAGCTAAGATAGGATCAGCCTGTAAAATCGGCCACGCCTTCCTCAATGCCGTGCGGACCATCTCATGAGACGGATGAAACGAGGTAATAAACCTCACAGTGTTCTCATTTTTGCGTGTCTTAACTGATGTATTCCTGTAGAGAAGATCATTGCGAGTCGAATATCTTGCGCGTTGGTAGGCTTTCTTGACACAGCGTTTGCTATATCCGCGTGACAAGAAACGTGCTTGTAAATCTTTAGCTCTCATATGAAAATCACTATCTGAAGAGCAAATTCGACGTAACCGCAAGAACTGCCCCACAGGAATAGCCTTAATGAGATGATCCGGATGGCAAGAGGAGGCGTGGAGGAGAGAGTTAGTGGCTGTATCCTTGCGGTAAATATCTGTTTGAATCACCCCATCCACATCTTTCCTGATAGTGACATCAAGAAAGTTAATTTTAGATGAATCCCATGTCAAGGTAAGTTTGATGTTAAAATTATTGAGGTTCAGAACAGACACGAATTCCATAAGGTCGACGGAACTACCCTGCCAGATAAACAAGATATCGTCGATATAGCGTGCCCAAAATGGAACACGGTCAATCGACCCCTGTCCATCAGACAAGAAGAGGTCCCTCTCCCACAGCCCCAGGAAGAGGTTGGCATAGGATGGCGCGAAGGCCGCCCCCATGGCAGTCCCCTGGAGCTGCAGGTAAAACGACCCCTTGAACACAAAAAAGTTGTGCGTGAGAGTGAACTCTAATAGCTCCAGGATGAGGTCTCTGAGACCCAACGGGATCGTAGATGTACTGAGAAAGAATTGGACTGCCCGCAGGCCATCCAGATGTCTAATGCTTGTATATAGGGACTCAACATCCACTGAAGCCAGGCTGATCCTATCTTAGCTAAAATTATTCCTAAGTTTCCTTCCATTACATTTAGGCGGGCCAGCAATTTACGAGATAAACTTGTGACTAGTCACTATGTCCATCGTCCGATGCCCACTTTCTTGGATGCGTTTTCAACTGGGCATGGTTGTTCGCCATGTGGGAGGTGTGTGGCTTGTCCAAACATTGAACAGTGTAATTCGTTTGTTAACCATGATGGTACAAAAACATTTAAGATCAAGTGTCGGATATCATGCACCTCTCGATACGTGATATACCATGCTACGTGTCCCTGTGGACTAATTTATGTGGGTATGACCACGAGGCAGCTGAAAGTCCGTACAAGGGAACATGTACTAGGTATACAGGCTGCTCTGTCTTGCACCGATGACTCCCTTCTAAAAACATTGCCTAGACATTTTAAAGAGTTTCACCAGTGTAACTCTGCATCACTTAGAGTTCGGGGTATTGATTCTCTTAAAATAAACATAAGGGGTGGTAAATTGTCTGGTCGCCTAGCTCAACTTGAAACTCGGTGGATATGGAGACTGGGTACTATGCAACCAAACGGTCTGAATGAGAACATATCCTTTGCTCCATTTCTATAGTTCCCGCTTGCTGAACATTTGATTTATCACTGTGGCTTTTTAGCTTTCCTACTTTTCTATTTTATTGGTTTTAACTTTTTTTCTTTAATATTCAGACATATTCCATTCACTATTGGATTGTTCACTATGCTATCTTTGGAGGAAGTCTTCAATAGCAAGATGTTAAAATGGATGGAGTAGAACTAATGAAGATTCTTTCGTGTGAAGACACTTGTTCATCTGGGTGGCTGACGCAGTTTGCCACATGGACATTTACATTGGAATTTTTTATGTTATGTTTTTTGTTTAATTTTGCGTGGTTATAGTTGTGTTCATATATAACTATTGCTTCTTCCAGTTGGGTCCCTTTTGGGACATCTATTATGTCCAGATGTGTATATACCATGCATGTGCATGTAACGGCGTGCGTGTTGCACTATATATGTGCCAGTATGGACATGCTCGCTTGGGACAATATTGTGCCATATGTAAGTTTATTGTGGTATGCCCCTATTTTCTCTATATATCCTTCAAGCAGGGTTCCCACATATATTTGTTATTTTACCTTATGGTGCCCCTTTGTTCTATGTCGATCAATTATATACATATATATTATTAAATAATTACACAGGTGCACTATATTTGGTACACATTTTGGGCATTATTACGTCCAAATTATCTTACTGGTACTGTTATATAACGTTTCATGTGGTTGCTACATGGTCTCTTTTATTGTCACACATCGACTTAGATGTAAAGTGTTTTCCTCTCCATGTTATGGGGACCAATCTGAGTTTTGATTATGAACATTTCCATACATGTGTCTTTTGATTTTTGTTTTATAATTATGCTCTATTATATGTTTGTATAGTTAGTTTATTCCTATTCCCTTCCATATTCCCTTTTCCAAAATGGCGGATATTGCACTTCCTGTCATGCGCAGTTGCCGACTGGTCGGCCCGATGGCTGTTCCCTCTCTCTGACGTCCCGGATCACGTGGGGCCCGCGTGTTTCCGGTTCGCCGGGAGGGGGCGCTGCCTCGGACATGACAGCCAGGCGGCGCATCCAATAGTCTTTGTTCTGGCATGATATAAACGTCACACACTGACGTTGCCGGTCACGCCCCCTGAGGAAGGAGCAGCACGCTCCGAAACGCGCGTCGGGGTCCGGCCGCTGCATGGTTTAACCCCACTCTGTCCAGGTAACACCACAGATCCCTTGTAGGTCTAGTTATTATGAATATCTTTTCTAGATACCTCTATTTATAGTGAGTTCTCTGAGTCTCGGCTCAATATGCAGATATATATTACAATTACTTAATTATATGACTACTACATGTGTTGTTTTGCGGTACGACCACATGGGATTGTATTCCTGGGAGATGGGGGTGCCATACTAGGCCTTTTTTCAGCCATTTGTGGGTCCTTTTCCCCCTTCCCTCTTCCATGTACCTATGTCTCATTATATTACTTAATTATTAATAAAATATTGTATTTTATATGACATTTTGACTGCTGGCCTTTCATTTCTGTACATTTGTATCTGTGATTGCAGTTGTCTTCATTAATTGTCCTCTATGTATATGTGTATTGGCGTATTCTATCCGCCATGTGATCTATTGTGGCTTTTTTTGGCCCCATACACATCATGTATACCACAATTCTCATTTAAGTCAATGGGGAAGCAAAGTCGGCAGGGAGTGGAGACCAGGAAACACACCTACAGTGCCCTTTTGAATGCCAAAAACATCAAATCTTATTACTGAAGCTTTTCAACCTTAATTTACTTCATAATACTAGTTACGCACTGAAAAATGGGTGTTATTTGGCTAAATTTGTGGGGGGGTAGGGCTGGCTCCATGTTTTCATGTGCCCTGGGCCAAAAAGCGCCCCTTTAACACATACCACAACTCATGATGCTCCGATACGGCAGAGAAATACCAGTATAGTACAATGAAAAATACTTCACTTTTTACATCTCATGACTGATATCCATTTTAAATTCTCCAATAGCTCCAAAAACGGACAGTATCTTACTCCATACAGTATTATGGCCACCGCATAGTGCGCTATACAGAGTAATGAGGCCCATATATTTCACCATACAGAATCATTGGTCCCATATAATGTTTGAAACAGTATATGATGAGCTCCACATAATGCTACAGTATATGTTGGTCCCCATGGATGAAGCTGCACTGTCTTATGGGCCCAAATAATGCTCTATATATAATGGGCCCCATTTCTAATGCTCTAGTGTATAATGGGCTCTGTAAATGCTGCTCCAATGTCTGATGTCCACCTTTGGAATGCTCCAGTGTATGGTGGGCCCCATATATCATTCTCCAGAGTATAGTGCTCCCCAAAAATTGCTGTCCCAACATTGAAAACAATTAAATAAGTCTCCTCGCTAGGGAATCCCTGTACTAGTCTGGGCGTACAGACGTGATGTCACTGCGCTCTCTGATTAGAATATCACTGTCAGGAAACACGGAAGACGTCATGGCGGTGGAGCAGGGAGAGGTAAGTATTTCAACTTTGCAAGTGCTGTGATCCAGAGCAAGCAGGGGGGGCCCACTCATTGGCGACGGCTCTGGCACAGGGCCCCTCATAGTATGGCGGTGTGTCTGACGGCGGGTGGGCCGAACCTGCACTTTCAGCTGCACCTTCCTTTTTGTCACCGTGTAAGGTGGTACAGTATATGGGAAGGGTAACCTGAGTTTCATCTGGGTCACATTCAGGCTGTGTAGAGTGCGAGGGGAATGTAGTGGTCTGAGTCAATGTACCAGCAGAATCATCTAGCAGTGGCTGGGCATCAGTGCACTTGTGGTGCCCCCTGGAGTACGGTCGCCACAGTGGCTTTACCTTCCTCATAGGGAGTGTGATGTCATGCTTGGGAGCAACGAAGGATCTCTCTAGCAGATAAACCAACACACAAGACATTTCCCACTCCAGGCCAGCAGGGAGACCTCTGAACCTGACTGCTGAGGAGCTGTTGTCTGTGGTCGGGAGGAGGTAAATTAGGGCAGTATGTGAAGGGAAGGGGAAGTGTGTGGACGTGAGAAGGAGAGCTGGAGGATGAGCAGAGTTAAGGCTCACTCCTAGCTTGAGCGCATGGTCCGGATTCCGGTCTCCGAGTTTGTAGGGACACCGACGTTCCTGCAGCAGAAACCGGAGGAAGTAGCAGCTGTAAATGCTCTGTATCCAACTAAGGCTCGGAGGCCCCAGCAGCGACGTGTGGGAGCCAGAAGGAAAAAGGCTACAGCTGCCTGCCATACAAGAAAGTTCCAAGAGATTGTCAACAGGGGGAACTTCATTGAACTCAGCACTGCGAGTACCTCAGATAAGCGCTAGAACGGAGGCCACACTACCTATATGCAGAGAGAGAATTCCAAATTGGCTTCCAGGCTGACCAACTCCTTTTACATCTGTACTCTGGGTCCTGGACGGCACTTACCAAGTACAGGTAAAGGAACTGCACAACTATGTCTGTCCTCTTTCTCCTGCGCCTGGTGCACAGCTCTGCTACATCCTGCACTGCACACCATCTACCAACTCTTTCATGTGCCCTGCGACAATGGCCATACCTGTGCAGGGCTTCTACAACTTAGCTGCACCACAACTTCTTTCCCAGAGAAGCACCACTGCAGCGCTGGTCAATCTACTCAGAAACCACAGGTGGCGTCACGTATCATTCACCTATAAACGTAATTCACCCCTTTGCATGGATGCCCAGGGCCACGGAACGGGTCACCACCACTCTGACACATCCCAGGGAGACACCGTCCCTGTACCGATTAACCACACTGCCCTGCCTGGCCACCCACACTCCATGTCAGATTCATCTTGGACTGGGGAATTCACAATTTGACTTGATAACCCATGCATGGTATGATAGAAAGAGCTACATGGACTAATGTGAAGTGTGGCCTGCTGCATCATTCACTTTGGGTGGGGGTGCAGGAGACAAGTAAAGGGGTTCTTCCTGACCAGGAGCCAGCACTTGACGACTCAGTGCTTGCATTTTTTGAAACTTCAGAAGAGGAGGGCATATTTGCTGGAGTCTGTTTCGGCAATGTAGGCCCAAACCAGTTTCTCATGCTCTGGCTTTAAAAACGGTTAACCTACTCCCAGAAAAGGTAGCCTTCCAGGCGTTCCGTAGACAGACCATGACGCAGGGTCAACACCTCCTGCCTTAATAATAATCTTTAATAATAATAATAATAATAATCTTTATTTATATAGCGCCAACATATTCCGCAGCGCTTTACAGTTTAACAGTTTCAAAACACAAGTCATAAGTAACAACGCTAACAATACAATAATTAAAGCAAAATAAGACGAAATAAGACGACCCTGCTCGTGAGAGCGTACAATCTACAATGAGGTGAGGGAGATACAGAGTACAGGTGTGTATTTACAATGGTGTATTTACAATGAAGGTCCAGCCATCTTGCAGGAGTGAAGGATGGATGGAGATAGTGAATGGGCTATGCACGCACACTTACACAGAGAATGACTTTGATTAGTGAATGTGATAGGCCGCTCTGAACAGGTGTGTTTTGAGGGAGCGCCTAAAACTATGCAAATTGTGGATAGTCCTGATTTCTTGGGGTAGAGCATTCCAGAGGACAGGAGCAGCACGGGAGAAGTCTTGGAGTCGGGAGTGGGAGGTACGGATTAGTGCAGAGGTTAGTCGAAAGTCGTTTGCAGAGCGCAGCGATCGGCTAGGCCGATAGACAGAAATGAGAGAGGAGATGTAAGGGGGTGCCGCACTGTGGAGAGCTTTGTGGGTGAGAACAAGTACTTTGAATTGGATCCTATAATGAATGGGCAGCCAATGTAAGGACTGGCGAAGAGCGGACGCGTTCGAGTACCGATTACCCAGATGGACGATCCTGGCTGCTGCATTGAGTATGGACTGGAGAGGGGATAGTCGAGTGACGGGGAGGCCAATTAATAGAGCGTTGCAGTAATCCAGGCGAGAGTGGATCAATGCAACAGTGAGGGTTTTTGTTGTTTCCATAGTGAGAAAAGGGCGGATTCTAGAGATGTTCTTTAGGTGTAAGCGGCAAGAGCGGGCAAGGGATTGTATATGGGATGTAAAGGAGAGATTGGTGTCAAACATAACACCCAGACAGCGCACCTGCTGCCGGGGTGTTATTGTGGTACCACCCACGGAGAAGGAAATGTCAGATTTAGGGAGGTTAGTAGACGGCGGGAGCAGAAGAAGTTCAGTTTTGGAGAGGTTGAGTTTCAGATAGAGAGCGGACATGATATTGGAGACTGCGGACAGACAGTCACTGGCGTTCTGTAGTACAGCGGGGGTAAGGTCGGGGGAAGACGTGTATAGTTGTGTGTCATCAGCATAAAGATGGTACTGAAAGCCAAATCTGCTGATGGTCTGTCCAATTGGGGCCGTGTAGAGAGAGAAAAGAAGGGGGCCAAGGACTGAGCCCTGAGGTACCCCGACAGCAAGAGGAAGAGGAGATGACGTGGAGCCAGAGAACAAAACACTGAAGGAGCGGTCAGAGAGATAGGAAGAGAACCAGGAGAGTGCAGTGTCCTTAATGCCTAGTGACTGGAGCCTAGAGAGTAGGAGATGGTGGTCAACAGTATCGAAAGCTGCAGATAGGTCAAGAAGAATGAGCAGAGAGTGGTCACCGTTACGTTTTGCTGTCAGAAGGTCATTGGTCACTTTGATGAGTGCAGTTTCAGTCGAATGTAGGGGGCGGAAGCCGGACTGTGAAGGGTCTAGAAGGGAGTGAATGGAGAGGTAACGGGTAAGGCGGGAGTAAACTAGGCGTTCCAAAAGTTTAGAGATGAAGGGGAGATTGGAGACTGGTCTGTAGTTGTTTGTGCAGGATGGGTCGAGAGCAGGTTTCTTTAGTAGTGGAGTAACGATGGCGTGTTTGAAGGAGGATGGGAAAATGCCCGAGGAGAGGGATAGATTAAAGATTGTAGTTAGGTGGGTTGTGACGACTGGAGAGAGAGACTGGAGGAGATGTGAGGGAATGGGGTCGGTAGTGCATGTAGTCGGACGAGAAGAAGAGAGGAGTCTGGAGACTTCTTCTTCTGTTATGGGATCAAATGTGGAGAGTGAGCCAGGGGAGATGTAGGAAGGGATGGGAGTCACAGCACTTGGTGGTTGGGAGCAGATTTCTTGATGGATATTATCTATTTTTTCTGTAAAGTGGGAGGCCAGGTCATCAGCACAAATGTCTGTGATAGGGTCTTGTGCTTTTGGCCTGAGGAGGGAGTGAAAAGTGTCAAAAAGTTTCTTGGGGTTGTTGGCTAGTGAGGAGATCAGGGTGGTGAAGTAGGTCTGTTTGGCAAGGTGAAGGGCAGCGTTATAGGTTTTTAACATAAATTTGAAGTGGATGAAGTCTTCTGGTGTGCGGGTTTTTCTCCATAGGCGTTCAGCACTCCTGGAGCATCGCTGGAGAAGTTGAGTTTGCGATGTGAGCCAGGGCTCTTTTACTCTGTGTTTGGAGGTTCTGAGGGTGAGGGGAGCTACTTGGTCAAGGGTGCTTCTAAGAGTGTCATTGTAGTGATGAACAGCCAGATTAGGACAGGAAAGAGAGGAGATTGGGGACAGAGATGAGTGTAGGGAATCTGAAAGTGTCTGAGGGTTAATAGCTTGTAGATTTCTGACTGTGTGGTAGGTAGGAATGAGCTGGGGTGGGCGAGGATTTGTGAGCTTGAAGGAGAGAATGTTGTGGTCAGAGAGTGGAAGCGGTGAGTTGTTTAGGTGGGAGATTGAACAGAGCCGGCAGAAGACCAGATCAAGGGTGTTACCGTCCTTATGTGTCTCAGAGGTTGAAAGCTGTGAGAGGCCTAGAGAGGTGGTTAGTGATAGAAGCTGGGATGCAGATGTGGAATTAGGGCTGTTAATGGGGATGTTGAAGTCTCCCAGGATGAGGGTTGGTAGTTCTGAGGACATGAAGTGTGGCAGCCAGGCTGAAAAGTGGTCAAGGAAGAGGGTGGGTGAGCCTGGGGGCCGGTATATGACCGCTACCCTGAGGGAGAGGGGACGGAAGAGCCTGATGGTGTGGACCTCAAAAGAAGGGAATAAGAGTGATGGGACTGGGGGGATGACCTGGAAAGTGCATTGTGGGGACAGGAGTATGCCAACTCCACCACCAGGTCTGTTTGTGGGTCTCGGGGAGTGAGAGAATTGTAAGCCACCATAGGAAATGGCAGCAGGAGAGACAGTGTGCTTTTGCCACTACCAAGAGATGCACCACCACCATCAGCACCAGCTGGCCCCCCCACGCCCACATCCGCGGCCTCTTCCACCAAACTTCCAAATTTAGCACAAAATAGACACAAAATAACATCACATATATGGTACTGTATCAGAAGCGTACAGCTCTATTCAGTCAAAGGATAATTGTCAATCTCCATATACCATCAGTCACACAGAGACACTCCCAGGCTCAGTATGCATTAGACAAGAATATAAAAAGTAGAGAAAGTGTACAGTATCATCAGATAGCAGGTATATATAGCATAGTTTAAACATTAACAATGTACGTCTATATATCATGAGTAGTGTGAGCCACCCCGCTAGTGTTTTGGTTCGTCGCACAGGAGGCAAGTTCGTCGAATGTTCGTCAAACCACACTGAAAACAATGGCAGGCAAACACAAACACATACTAACACATACAAAACAATTACAAAACACCTTAAAAGGTGTCCCAAAGCCGACAAAATGCTCAGAAGCCAAAAATAACATATGGAAAAGGGCAACTACATTTACAAAAGAGGTGGAGGAGTAAAAGGAGGAGGTGGAGGAGACACAGATCTAGGCTTGTCATGCCCTTTTGAAGTCAAGAAAGTCTGGACTAAAAATGTAAAAACCAAACACAAAAAAACAAAATCTGAAAACGAACACGATCATATACCGTCGTACTTCCCACCAATAAATTATGGCAACTGGCGATCGGACGGCGTCATTCCCATGAACCTCCAAACAGCATTCATAAAGCCAAAGTGTTTGCTTTCCAGGGGCAGTATGATTGCAAAGCTGAACCTTAAAGGAATGTCCAAAAGGGCACCACCTGGAGTGGAGCCTGCGGCTTAATTGGACTCCACCCAGGAAACCACAACCATGCCACCTCAAAAAAGATGCACACATTGAAAGCTTTATCGATTGTGTGTGTGTGGTGTGGTATGTCCATTTGTAGTTGTGCTAGCGATTTGTCAGCTTTATTCCGTTAACGAACGAGACTCCGGCATGCCCCTGCGGTACGCGTAAAGCTTACTAGAGGGATACGCGAGGCTCTAGCACGCGCGATTGAGCAATAACAGGGCTATCATGGCCTTCCATGTCCGGGGCTACATGCGCGCTACACTGAATGGACCATCTTTTGTTGCTTACAGGTGCAGATAACCCGCTGAACACTGTTAGTGATGGGGATCTGGGATTACAATAATTCGCCGTGAACGATGAGTAAGTGCAGGTCAACAGCAATTCCTGATTTCGGCCTAACCGCCATTCCAGAAAAAATGCAAAACATTACGTGTCCAAACCACAGGTGCTGTAGCTTGCTTAACAGCTCTGCAGCCGTTCTCAGGCCCAGTATGGATTCTACAAGATTCGAGAAAGTTGATAAAGGGTACAGTTTCACCGGATAACACGTATATATGTTGCATAGTTTACACATTAAAATCCTATGTGTATCGATCAGGAGGCAAGCTCAGACGGTCTCAGGCCCAGTATGGATTAGACCACATTGTACAAAGTTGAGATAGGGTACATTATCACTGGATAGCAGGTATATAGAGCATAGTTTAAACATTTAAAATCTCCGTGTTCTCTGCATGGATTACACAACAATCTATAAGCTAGAAAAAAGGAAATGTATTTCAAGCGTACACCATGATACACTTTTGGTGGTATTTTTAAATCTTCATTTATATTTCTGTCTCAGTAAGACAGCCCAGACTCTCTGCAATAGGAAATTAAATGCATACAATTATTTACCTAAAGTCTAGTGATTGCAGAAATCTACGAATTACTATTCACGGGAACAACTTCCGTCACAATTCTCAGAGGCGATGCTGACCCTCGATTAATTAGTGTGTGGACACAGCAAAAACCTTTCTTTGTGAAGAAAGTGTTGCTGTATCGCAGTACCGTTGATCCCATCGCCGTTACTCATATCCATCCAATTTTGATCACAGGGAGAGATGTAAACATGTTGCTCACTGCCTATCATGATCTGTCACGTAACTTTGGAGTGCAAAACACAGAAGCCACAGGCCATAGGCGATTCAATTGGATTGGCATGAGAGGGAGGGCACATTTAAAAATGTGCGCTGGAGTGTCACACGTCTGTGGGTAGGAAAACTGTTAAAGCTGATGAGAAACCACCACTGCATCTCATTGTGAGTCGACATCCATAAGAAATGGAAGCCATTGATCATCTGAAGCTGGATCCCGGCCAGTGGGACAGGGCATAGCTACGTCTTAACCATCATCTTCTATCAGTTCACCAAATTTGAAGTGCCAGTCCCAGTGATGGATTTGACAGCCCAGACTACACAGCGGAGGAGCAGGGAGAGGTAAACATTGCAAATGCTGGGGCCCTGCCCAAGCAAGGGGGGCCCACTCGTGGGCGTCGGCACTGGCACTGGGCCTCTCATAGTACGGCGGTGTGTCTGACGGCGGGTGTGCACCACCACCTTCAGAGACACTTGATTACACTATGAGGGACCCTGTGCCAGTGCCCGCACCCATGAGTCGGCTCACTCACCTGTCCAGGGCAATGGCACTCGCACGGTTGCGTGCGCTCGGTGGTGACCCCGGCCATTGGGGGAGGAGGCTGCCCAGTTAGGGAGGTTTACAAAATGGCATATGTTGATGTGGGACATTCAGCTGCTGGTAAAGGCAAAATTGGTCAAGTCCCAGGAAGAGGCGGACCAAAGAAAACAATTTTTCTGGCAACCTATGTGTCATCAGGGTAAGGTGGGACAAAATCCTTGGAAACCCATGCATGGTTCATTTTAATGAAGGTTAGATCATCCACATTTTAGGTCGAGAGACGTGTCCTTTTTTCTGTTAGTATTGATCCAGCAGCTCTGAAGACTCTTTCTGATAGCACACTTGCAGCTGGGCATGCAAGCTCCTGTAAGGCATATTGTGCCAATTCAGGCCAGGTGTCCAGTTTAGCTGCCCAATAGTCAAATGGGAATGACCTGTGAGGGAGAACATCGATATGGGAGGAAAAGTAGTTTGTAACCATACTTGACAAGTGCTGTCTCCTGTCACTTTCAATCGATGCAGTATTACCAGTCGTGTGAGCGGGACTTGAAAGATCAGTCCTCAACATGGTCATGAAACCCCTGTCTTCAACGCCATTTCTGATGTGTCCACAACCAACACCGCTTCTAAGTTGCCCCCGGCCCCTACGGCTCGTGTGAGAACCATCACCGCCGCTGTGTGCTGGGAATGCCTCAACCAACCGGTTCACCAGAGTAGCTTGTTTGTTAGCCAATATTAGGTCAAGTTTCTCCTGTGGCATGATGTTTTGGAATTTGCCTTTATAGCATGGATCCAGGATGCTGGCCAACCAGTAGTCATCATCGTTCATCATTTTGGCAATGCGGGGGTCCCTTTTTAGGATCTGCAAGGCATAATCTGACATGTGGCCCAATGTTCCCGGTGTCAATGATGCACTGCGAGTGTGCTGGGTGGAGGAGCTACACACTACAGGTTACTCCATGGAGCTGTTTTCACATACCATGCCTGGGTTATCAAGTCAAATCGTGAATTACCCAGGCCAAGATGAATCTGACATGGAGTGCACTGATGCACAGCCACTGTTAGATTTATCTGCTGGTACATTCACTCAGAGCACTACATTGTCCTCGCAGTGTACTGAGCCAGAATCTGACCCTGATGAAATTCAGTTGCCCCCTCCCGCATGCTATACGACCATACACGGTGACACAGAGGAAGGTGCACATGACATTGAAGAGGAGGTGATGGATGACCCAGTTGTTGACCCAGATAGGCATCCATTAGGGGTAGAGTGTGCCGCTGCCAATAGCTCAGAAGAGGAGGAGGAGCATCCGCAGCGGGCATTGACATCGCAACAGTTGTTATCTGGCAGGCCCGGAGCAGTCCAAAAACGGGTTACAAAAACCCAAAAAATTGCAGGACAGCTTGGCCAGACGGTCAAAAAAGCACAGCATGCAAGGCCTCAAACTGTCTTCCCTAGTAGGAAGAGTGCAGTGTTGCACTTTTTTGAAGAAAATCCTAATGATCAGGCAAAGGTAATCTGTAAGAAGTGTGCAAAGACCTTTAGCCGAGGGAAAAATCTGAGAAATTTGAATACCAGTTGCATGTTAAGACATTTAACCTCCATGCACTTGCAAGCGTGGATGGACTACCAAACCTCACGTACCACATGTGCTTCTGCTCCCAAAGAAGGTAGTCAGCAACGCAACATTGTTTCCCCCACTGTAAGTCCACCGGTTAGCACACCACCAGCAGCAAATGTTGAGTTGTCGCAAGGGCAAATCATTCAGGGAATCACACTGTTATTGCAACGAAAGACTGAATCTAGGCCATCAGAAAGAACACCAACTCCATCACCATCATCAACCCTCTCTCAGTCCGCCATTTCCACCGCTACTTCCACCATATCCAGCTCTCAAGTAAAGCTCACCCTACCAGAGACTATGAGTAGGACAAAAAAGTACTTATCCTCTCATCCGCGTACACTGGCTTTGAAAACCCACATTGCCAAACTAATCTCGTTAGAGATGATGCCCTATCGGTTGGTTGAAAGCGCAGCTTTCCGCGAACTAATGGCCTATGCAGTTCCACGCTATGAACTACCCAGTCGCCACTTCTTTTCTCGCAAAGCCATCCCAGCCCTCCACCTTCATGTGAAAGACCGCATTGTCCATGCACTCAAGCTGTCAGTGAGTGGAAAGTGGGTGCACCTCACAACTGATGCATGGTCCAGTAGGCATGGCCAGGGCCGTTACGTGTCCATCACTGCGCACTGGGTTAATGTGGTGGATGCAGGGTCCACAGGCGACAGTGGTGGTGGCACAGTGCTGCCTAGCCCACGGTATAGGAAACAGTTGGCTGTAGGCGTTTGACCCTCCTCCTCCTCCAGAAGTGAAAGCTGGTCCACAGAGCGCAGTCGCACGAGCACCGCATCCGCAGTTGACAGTGTTGCAAACGAGGTGTCCCCCTATCGATCAGCTAGTGGAAAGCGTCTGCAGGCTGTGTTGCAGATGATGTGTTTGGGCGACAGACACACCGCAGAGGTACTGGCCGACTACTTTCAGCGACAAACTGAGTCATGGCTGGGCAGGCTACATCTTGAGGCAGGCAAGGTAGTTAGTGATAACGGCCGGAATTTTGTGGCAGCCATAGCCCTTTCAAATCTCAGACACATACCTTCTTGGCTCACACCTTGAACCTGGTGATGCAGTGCTTCCTCACTAATTATCCGGATTTAACAGGCCTGCTCCTTAAGGTTCGAGGACTGTGCTCGCACATCCACCGGTCGCCGGTACACTCCAGTCGTATGCAGAAGCTGCAGCGATTGCTCCACCTTCCCAAGCACCACCTAATTATCAACGTTGCAACAAGGTGGAACTCCACCCTGCACACGGTTGAGCGGCTGTGCGAACAAAGGTAGGCCGTAATGCATTTGTGGGAGGATACACGGGCAGGCACTTTGAGGGCAGACATGGAGTTGACAGGTGTGCAGTGGTCGAAGCTGAAAGACCTCTGTAAAGTCCTTCAGTGTTTTGAGGAATGCACACGGCTGGTAAGCGCTGACGACGCCATCATAAGCATGAGCATCCCACTTATGCGTCTGCTCATGCAAACTTTGACGCACATTAAGGAGCAGGCGTCTGCAACCGAGGTTGATGAGGAGGAAGAGGAGGAAGGAAGCCTTGATGACAGTCAGCCATTGTCTGGTCAGGGAACTGTCGTGGACGAGGTGGAGGAAGAAGAGGAAGAGGAGGAGGATGATGGGGATGATTATTTAGGGGAGGAGGATGCTTCTCTTGGGGCAAGAGAAAATGTTGGCTTTGCAAGGTCTGGTACAGGGTTTGCGCGTGACTGGAGGGATGTGGATTTGCCAGAAAGTGCTCATCCACCTAGCACTCGCAGTGCATCATTGACACCGGGAACATTGGCCCACATGTCAGATTATGCCTTGCAGATCTTAAAAAGGGACCCCCGCATTGCCAAAATGATGAAAGATAATGACTACTGGTTGGTCAGCATCCTGGATCCACGCTATAAAGGCAAATTCCAAAACATCATGCCACAGGAGAACCTTGACCTAATATTGGCTAACAAACAAGCTACTCTGGTAAACTGGTTGGTTGAGGCATTCCCAGCACACAGCAGCGGTGATGTTTCTCACACGAGCCGTAGGGGCCGGGGGCAACTTAGAAGCGGTGTTGGTGGTGGACACATCAGAAGTGGCTTTGGAGACAGGGGTTTCATGACCATGTTGTGGACTTATTTTTCAAGTCCCGCTCACACGACTGGTAATACTGCATCGATTGAAAGTGACAGGAGACAGCACTTGTCAAGTATGCTTACAAACTACCTTTCCTCCCATATCGATGCTCTCCCTCACAGGTCATTCCCATTTGACTATTGGGCAGCTAAACTGGACAACTGGCCTGAATTGGCACAATATGCCTTACAGGAGCTCGCATGCCCAGCTGCAAGTGTGCTATCGGAAAGAGTCTTCAGTGCTGCTGGATCAATACTAACTGAAAAAAGGACCCGTCTGTTGACCCAAAATGTGGATGATCTAACCTTCATTAAAATGAACCATGCACGGGTTTCCAAGGATTTTGTCCCACCTTACCCTGATGACACATAGGTTGCCAGAAAAATTGTTTTCTTTGGTTCGCCTGTTCCTGGGACTTGACCAATTTCGCCTTTAGCAGCAGGTGAATGTCCCACATCAACATATGCCATTTTGTAAACCTCCCTAACTGGGCAGCCTCCTCCCCCCAATGGCCGGGGTCACCACCGAGCGCACGCAACCATGCGAGTGCCATTGCCCTGGACAGGTGGGTGGGCCGACTCGTGGGCGCGGGCACTGGCACAGGGCCCCTCATAGTGCAATCAAGTGTCTCTGACTGGGGTGGTGCACACCCGCTGTCAGACACACCGCCGTACTATGAGGGGCCCAGTGCCAGTGCCGATGCCCACGAGTGGGCCCCCCTTGCTTGGGCAGGGCCGCAGCATTTGCAATGTTTACCTCTCCCTGCTCCTCCGCTGTGTAGTCTGGGCTGTCAAATCCATCACTGGGACTGGCACTTCAAATTTGGTGAACTGATAGAAGATGATGGTTAAGACGTAGCTATGCCCTGTCCCGCTGGCCGGGATCCAGCTTCAGATGATCAATGGCTTCCATTTCTTATGGACGTCGACTCACAGTGAGATGCAGTGGTGGTTTCTCATCAGCTTTAACAGTTTTCCTACCCACAGACGTGTGACATTCCAGCGCACATTTTTAAATGTGCCCTCCCTCTCATGCCAATCCAATTGAATCGCCTATGGCCTGTGGCTTCTGTGTTTTGCACTCCAAAGTTACGTGACAGATCATGATAGGCAGTGAGTACCGTCTTTACATCTCTCCCTGTGATCAAAATTGGATGGATATGAGTAACGGCGATGGGATCAGCGGTACTGCGATACAGCAACACTTTCTTCAAAAAGAAAGGTTTTTGCTGTGTCCACACACTAATTAATTGAGGGTCAGCATCGCCTCTGAGAATTGTGACGGCATTTGTTCCCATGAATAGTAATTCGTAGATTTCTGCAATCACTGGACTTTAGGTAAATAATTGTATGCATCTAATTTCCTATTGCAGAGAGTCTGGGCTGTCTTACTGAGACAGAAATATAAATGAAGATTTAAAAATACCACCAAAAGTGTATCATGGTGTACGCTAGAAATACATTTCCTTTTTTCTAGTTTTTAGATTGTTGTGTAATCCATGCAGAGAACACGGAGATTTTAAATGTTTAAACTATGCTCTATATACCTGCCATCCAGTGATAATGTACCCTATCTCAACTTTGTACAATCTGGTCTAATCCATACTGGGCCTGAGACCGTCTGAGCCTGCCTCCTGATCGATACACATAGGTTTTCAATGTGTAAACTATGCAACACATATACGTGTTATCCGGTGAACTGTACCCTTTATCAACTTTCTCGAATCTTGTAGAATCCATACTGGGCCTGAGAAAGGCTGCAGAGCTGTTAAGCAAGCTACTGCACCTGTAGTTTGGACACGTAATGTTTTGCATTTTTTCTGGAATGGCGGTTAGGCCGAAATCAGGAATTGCTGTTGACCTGCACTTACTGGGAATTCAACTTTCATGGCGAATTATTGGAATCCCAGATCCCCATCACTAACGGTGTTCAGCGGGTTATCTGCACCTGTAAGCAACAAAAGATGGTCCTTTCAGTGTAGCGCGCATGTAGCCCCGGACATGGAAGACCATGATAGCCCTGTTATTGCTCGATCACGCGTGCCAGAGCCTCGCGTATCCCTCTAGTAAGCTTTACGCGTACCGCAGGGGCATGCCGGAGTCTCGTTCATTAATGGAATAAAGCTGACAAATCGCTAGAACAACTACAAACGGACATACCACACCACACACACACAATCGACAAAGCTTTGAATGTGTGCATCTTTTTTTGAGGTGGCATGGTTGTGGTTTCCCGGGTGAAGTCCAATTAAGCCGCAGGTTCCACTCCTGGTGGTGCCCTTTTGGACATTCCTTTAAGGTTCAGCTTTGCAATCATACTGCCCCCGGAAAGCAAACACTTTGGCTTCATGGACGCTGTTTGGAGGTTCATGGGAATAACACCGCCCGATCGTCAGTTGCCATAATTTATTGGTGGGAAGTACGACGGTATATGATCGTGTTCGTTTTCAGATTTTGTTTTTTTGGGTTTGGTTTTTACATTTTTAGTCCAGACATTCTTGATTTCATAAGGGCATGACAAGCCTAGATCTGTGTCTCCTCCACCTCCTCCTTTTAATCCTCCACCTCTTTTGTAAATGTAGTTGCCCTTTTCCATATGTTATTTTTGGCTTCTGAGCATTTTGTCGGCATTGGGACACCTTTTAAGGTGTTTTGTAATTGTTTTGTATGTGTTAGTATGTGTTTGTGTTTGCCTGCCATTGTTTTCAGTGTGGTTCGACGAACATTCAACGAACTTGCCTCCTGTGCGACGAACCAAAACACTAACGGGGTGGATCAACACTACTCATGATATATAGACGTACATTGTTAATGTTTAAACTATGCTATATATACCTGCTATCTGATGATACTGTACATTTTGTCTACTTTTTATATTCTTGTCTAATCCATACTGAGCCTGGGAGTGTCTCTGTGTGACTGATGGAATATATATGGAGATTGACAATTATCCTTTGACTGAATAGAGCTGTACGCTTCTGATGCAGTACCATATATGTGATGTTATTTTGTGTCTATTTTGTGCTAAACTTGGAAGTTTGGTGGAAGAGGCCGCGGATGTGGGCGTGGGGGGGCCAGCTGGTGCTGATGGTGGTGGTGCTTCTGCTGGTAGTGGCAAAAGCACAATAGCAGCTAAGGCAGGAGGTGTTGAGCCTGCGTCATGGTCTGTCTACGGAACGCCTGGAAGGCTACCTTTTCTGGGAGTAGGTTAACCGTTTTTAATGCCGGAGCATGAGGAACTGGTTTGGGCTTACATTGCCGAAACAGACTCCAGCAAATATGCCCTCCTCTTCTGAAGTTTCAAAAAATGCAAGCACTGAGTCGTCAAGTGCTGGCTCCTGGTCAGGAAGAACCCCTTTCCTTGTCTCCTGCACCCCCAC
Organism: Dendrobates tinctorius; assembly: GCF_039654945.1. NCBI lineage: Eukaryota > Metazoa > Chordata > Amphibia > Anura > Dendrobatidae > Dendrobates > Dendrobates tinctorius. The sequence continues at coordinate 7,082,037 of NW_027361851.1, forward strand.
CCAAAGTGAATGATGCAGCAGGCCACACTTCACATTAGTCCATGTAGCTCTTTCTATCATACCATGCATGGGTTATCAAGTCAAATCGTGAATTCCCCAGTCCAAGATGAATCTGACATGGAGTGTGGGTGGCCAGGCAGGGCAGTGGGGTTAATCGGTACCGGGACGGTGTCTCCCTGGGATGTGTCAGAGTGGTGGTGACCCGTTCCGTGGCCCTGGGCGTCCATGCAAAGGGGTGAATTACGTTTATAGGTGAATGATACGTGATGCCACCTGTGGTTTCTGAGTAGATTGACCAGCGCTGCAGTGGCGCTTCTCTGGGACAGAAGTTGTGGTGCAGCTAAGATCTAGAAGCCCTGCACAGGTATGGCCATTGTCGCAGGGCACATGAAAGAGTTGGTAGATGGTGTGCAGTGCAGGATGTAGCAGAGCTGTGCGCCAGGCGCAGGAGAAAGAGGACAGACACAGTCGTGTAGTTCCTTTACCTGTACTTGGTAAGTGCTCTTCAGGACCCAGAGTATAGATGGAGAAGGAGTTGGTCAGCCTGGAAGCCAATTTGGAATTCTCTCTCTGCAGATAGGTAGTGTGGCCTCCGTTCTAGCGCTTATATGAGGTACTCGCAGTGCTGAATTCAATGAAGTTCCCCCTGTTGACTCTCTTTTGGAACTTTCTTGAATGGCAGGCAGCCGTAGCCTTTTCCTTCTGGCTCCCACACGTCGCTGCTGGGACCTCGAAGCCTTAGTTGGGTACAGAGCATTTACAGCTGCTACTTCCTCCGGTTTCTGCTGTAGGAACGTCAGAGTCCCTACAAACTCGGTGACCAGAAACCGGACCATGCGCTCAAGCTAGGAGTGAGCCTTAACTCTGCTCATCCTCCAGCTCCCCTTCTCATGTCCACACACTTCCCCTTCCCTTCACATACTGCCCTAACTTACCTCCTCCCGACCACAGACAGCAGCTCCTCAGCAGTCAGGTTCAGAGGTCTCCCTGCTGGCCTGGAGTGGGAAATGTGTTGTGTGTTGGTTTAACTGCTAGAGAGATCTATCGTTGCTCCCAAGCATTACATCACACTCCCTATGAGGAAGGTAATGCCACTGTGGTGACCGTACTCCTGGGGGCGCCACAAGTGCACTGAGGTCCAGCCACTGCTAGATGATTCTGCTGGTACATTGACCCAGACCACTACATTCCCCTCGCACTCTACACAGCCTGATTGTGACCCAGATGAAACTCAGGTTACCCTTCCCATATACTGTACCACCTTACACAGTGACAAAAAGGAAGGTGCAGCTGAAAGTGCAGGTTCGGCCCACCCGCCGTCAGACACACCGCCGTACTATGAGGGGCCCTGTGCCAGTGCCGTTGCCAACGAGTGGGCTCCCCCTGCTTTCTCTGGATCACAGCACTTGCAAAGTTGAAATACTTACCTCTCCCTGCTCCACCGCCATGACGTCTTCCGCGTTTCCTGACAGTGATATTCTGATCAGAGAGCGCAATGACATCACGTCTGTACGCCCAGACTAGTACAGGGATTCCCTAGCGAGGAGACTTATTTGAGGAGACTTATTTAATTGTTTTCAATGTTGGGACAGCAATTTTTGGGGAGCACTATACTCTGGAGAATGATATATGGGGCCCACCATACACTGGAGCATTCCAAAGGTGGACATCAGACACTGGAGCAGCATTTACACGGCCCATTATACACTGGAGCATTAGAAATGGGGCCCATTGTATATAGAGCATTATTTTGGCCCATAAGACAGTGCAACTTCATCCATGGGGGCCAACATATACTGTAGCATTATGTGGAGCTCATCATATACTGTTTCAAACATTACAGTATATGGGACCAATGATTCTGTATGGTGAAATATATGGGCCTCATTACTCTGTATAGCGCACTATGCGGTGGCCATAATACTGTATGGAGTAAGATACTGTCCGTTTTTGGAGCTATTGGAGAATTTAAAATGGATATCTGTCATGAGATGTAAAAAGTGAAGTATTTTTCATTGTACTAAACCGGTATTTCTCTGCCGTATAGGAGCATCATGAGTTGTGGTATGTGTAAAAGGGGCGCTCTTTGGCACAGGGCACATGAAAACCTGGAGCCAGCCCTACCCTCCCACAAATTTAGCCAAATAACCCCCATTTTTCAGTGCGTAACTAGTATTATGAAGTAAATTAAGGTTGAAAAGTTTCAGTAATAAGATTTGATGTTTTTGGCATTAAAAAGGGCACTGTAGGTGTGTTTCCTGGCCTCCACTCCCTGCCGACTTTGCTTCCCCATTGTCTTGCATTGGGTTTCGTGTTTCAGTCGGCCTTCGACTTTTCACAAAAATCGGCCAATTTTGTTTGACCCGACTTTTGCGAAAGTCGGGTTTCATGAAACACGATTCGACCCAAAAAAAGGCAAAGTCGCTCAACTCTATGCAAAATTGTCAAGCTCCGTGTTTTAGGATACGGACTGACACACACTTTCTCTCTATAGCTTTGAATGTAATCAAACAGCAAATATACTTAACTGTTTGAAAACCAAACAAAACTATAAGGTGGAGGTCCGTAAGAAAAGAACAACTCCTCGACTTATCCTTACAGAGTCACACACAGATAGCTTCACTGTGGCCGTGATAATAGCCATTACACGGTACTGAGAGAGGATCTTGCACGTACACCGCTATCCAGTGTGTGTAAAATTGTCAATCTCCGTGTTTTAGTATACGGACTGACGCTGTCTCTCTATAGTTTTGAATGTAATCAAACAGCAAATATACTAAACTGTTTGAAAACCAGACAAAACTATAAGGTGGAGGTCTGTAAGAACGGAACAATTCCTCGACTTATCCTTACAGAGTCTCACAGAGATAGCTTCACTGTGGCCGTGATAACAGCCGTTACACGGTACTGAGAGAGGAGCGTGCACATACACCACTGTCCAGTGCATGTAAAATTGTCAAGCTCCGTGTTTTAGTATTCGGACTGACACATGCTGTCTCTCTATAGTTTTGAATGTAAACAGCAAATATACTAAACTGTTTGAAAACAAGACAAAACTATAAGGTGGTGGTCTGTAAGAACGGAACAATTCCTCGACTTATCCTTACAGAGTCACACAAAGATAGCTTCACTGTGGCTGTGATAACAGCTGTTTCATGGCACTGAGAGAGGAGCGTGCACGTACACTCCTGTCCAGTGTATGTAAAATTGTCAAGCTCCATGTTTTAGTATACGGACTGACACACTCTGTCTCTCTATAGTTTTGAATGTAATCAAACAGCAAATATACTAAACTGTTTGAAAACCAGACAAAACTATGAGGTGGAGGTCTGTAAGAATGGATCAACACCTCGACTTATCCTTACAGAGTCACACACAGATAGCTTCACTGTGGCCATGATAACAGCCATTACACGCTACTGAGAGAGGAGCGTGCACGTACACCACTGTCCAGTGTATGTAAAATTGTCAAGCTCCGTGTTTTAGTATACGGACTGACACACGCTGTCTCTCTATAGTTTTGAATGTAATCAAACAGCAAATATACTAAACTGTTTGAAAACCAGACAAAACTGTAAGATGGAGGTCTGTAAGAATGGAACAACACCTCGACTTATCCTTACAGAGTCACACACAGATAGATTCACAGTGGCCGTGATAACAGCCGTTTCATGGCACTGAGAGAGGAGCATGCACGTACACGGCTGTCCGGTGTATGTAAAATTGTCAAGCTCCGTGTTTTAGTATACGGACTGACACACGCTGTCTCTCTATAGTTTTGAATGTAATCAAACAGCAAATATACTAAACTGTTTGAAAACCAGACAAAACTGTAAGATGGAGGTCTGTAAGAATGGAACAACACCTCGACTTATCCTTACAGAGTCACACACAGATAGCTTCACAGTGGCCGTGATAACAGCCGTTTCATGGCACTGAGAGAGGAGCGTGCACGTACACCGCTGTCCAGTGTATGTAAAATTGTCAAGCTCCTTGCTTTAGTATACGGACTGATGCTGTCTCTCTATAGTTTTGAATGTAATCAAACAGCAAACATACTAAACTGTTTGAAAACCAGACAAAACTATAAGGTGGAGGTCTGTAAGAACGGAACAACTCCTCGACTTATCCTTACAGAGTCACACACAGCTTCACTGTGGCCGTGATAACAGCCGTTACACGGTACTGAGAGAGGAGAGTGCACGTACACCGCTGTCCAGGGTATGTAAAATTGTCAAGCTCCATGTTTTAGTATACGGACTGACACACGCTGTCTCTCTATAGTTTTGAATGTAATCAAACAGCAAATATACTAAACTGTTTGAAAACCAGACAACACTATAAGGTGGAGGTCTGTAAGAACGGAACAACTCCTCGACTTATCCTCACAGAGTCACACACAGATAGCTTCACTGTGGCCGTGATAACAGCCATTACACGGTGTGTGAAAAATGAACGCTCAGTAACTCACAATGACAAAACAATAAAATCTGGATTGCTTTGAAAAAAGCAGTTTGCTCAGCTGTGGGCACACTGCAATGCAGCTACCAGGTAGCCTTAAAAGGCAGCCTAATAACCAACAGAGCTGATGCACCAAAATATAGCCTCCCCTTGCACTGCACAGTGACTGGTGTATTGTACAGGCAAAATCGCTAGCAGTAGAATCAGTTTGTGGTATCTTCTTCCCTGCCTAACACTCTCCCTACAGAATCAGCAGCAGCTTTCCCTATTCTGAGATCAGCATGAGTAACATGGCGGTTGGCGTCCCTGCCCTTTTATACCCCCTGTGACGCCCCACAAAGCAAGCCAATCACTTGCATGACCTTCTCCAAGATGGTGGTGACTGCTGCCTATGTCATCACGTTGCCCAAAGTGTCCGTTCTTCCTGATTGGCTGCAAAAAGGGCGCTCAAGCATCTTTTGAAACGCGACTTTGGCGCTAAAGTCGCCAACCTCGTGGTCGACCTCACGCTAAGGTCGGGTTTCGTTTCATGAAACCCAACTTTGGCGAAAGTCGGCGACTTTTCAATTTTTTCGACCTGTTTCGCTCAACTCTACTAGTGACTTCAGGGGTTTTTTTTGCTATCAGAAGTGTTGGACATTTTTGCAGGGTTTTTTGGCATGATTGCAGACAGTATCTTTCCTTTCCTGTCCTTTCTAGTTAGTGTTCTAAAGACATACTGATAGGGAATTTAGATTGTGAGCCCCATCGGGGACAGTGATGATAATATGTGCAAACTGTAAAGCGCTGCGGAATATGCTAGCGCTATATAAAAATAAAGATTATTAAAATAAAGATTATTAAAAAAAAATAAAGATTATTAAAAAGTGTGGGCACCATCGTTAGCTCAGCCTATTTTCTTACCTGTGTTCGTGTTTTCATCTTGTCTCGCTGTCAATACATGTGTGAGGGCTGTCTATTCCTTTGGGGTCTGCTCTGGGGAAGTTTTAGGTTTCCCCTTTTCTTGCTTTAGGCTTATTTAGTACTACGGCTGTGATGAGGCATCTAGAATCATCGTAGGTACGCTTCACGGCTGCTGTTAGTTGTGTGGTTAGGATCAGGGGTCTGCAATCCGCGTAGTTACCAACCTCTCTGGTTTTCTGTGACTTAGCGTGGTCTTGTTTTCCTCCTCGGTGACCCAATCATAACATATACAGTAGAGTTGAGCGACTTTTGGTTTTTTAGGGTCGAGTTTCGTTTCGTGAAACCCGACTTTTCCAAAAGTCGGGTCGAGCAAGATCGTCCGATTATAGGGAAAAGTCGGGGTCGTCCCGAAACACGAAACCCAATGTAAGTCAATGGGGAATAAAAGTCGGCAGTGAGAGGAGGACAGGAAACACACCTACAGTGCCCATTTGAATGCCAAAAGCATCAATTCTTCTTACTTAAGCTTGTCAACCTTAATTAACTTCATAATACAAGTTACGCACTGAAAAATGGGGGTTATTTGGCTAAAGTTGTGGGGGGGGAGGGCTGGCTCCAGGTTTTCATGTGCCCTGAGCGAAAGAGCGCCCCTTTAACACATACCACAACTCATCATGCTCCGATACGGCAGAGAAATAGCGGTATAGTACAATGAAAAATACCTCACTTTTTACATCTCATGACGAGGCCCATCTATTTCTCCATACAGAATCATTGGTCCCATATAATGTTTGAAACAGTATATGATGAGCTCCACATAATGCTACAGTATATGTTGGTCCCCATGGATGAAGCTCCACTGTCTTATGGGCCCAAATAATGCTCCAAACATAATGGGCCCCATTTCTAATGCTCTAGTGTATAATGGGCCCTGTAAATGCTGCTCCAGTGTCTGATGTCCACCTTTGGAATGTTCCAGTGTATGGTGGGCCCCATCTATCATTCTCCAGAGTATAGTGCTCCCCAAAAATTGCTGTCCCAACATTGAAAACAATCAAATAAGTCTCCTCACTAGGGAATCCCTGTACTAGTCTAGACTCCTCGTCGTCCCCATCTTCCATCTCACTGCACAGTATTTCAACTTTGCAAGTGCTGTGATCCTGGACAAGCAGGGGGGGCCCACTCGTTGGCGACGGCACTGGCACAGGGCCCCTGATAGTACGGTGGTGTGTCTGATTGATGGCGGGTGGGCCGAACCTGCAATTTCATCTGCAGCTTCCTCTTTGTCACCGTGTAAGATGGAACTGTATATGGGAAGGGTAACCTGAGTTTCATCAGGGTCAGATTCAGGCCGGGTAGCGTGCGAGGGGAATGTAGTGGTCTGGGTCAATGTACCAGCAGATTCATCGAGCAGTGGCTGGGCATCAGTGCACTTGTGTCGCCCCCAGGAGTACGGTCGCCACAGTGGCATTACCTTCTTCCTAGGGAGTGTGATGTCATGCTTGGGAGCAACGAAGAATCTCTCTAGCAGGTTAACTGATTGGGCGGCGTTATTCCCACGAGTCATTACCCTCCAAACAGCGTTCATGAAGGCAAAGTGTTTGTTTTACGTGGGCAGTATGGTTGCAAAGCTGAACCTTAAAGGAATGTCCAGAAGGGCACCACCAGGAGTGGAGCCTACGGTTAAATTCGACTCCACCTGGGAAACCTCAACCATGCCAGCTACAGAACAGATGCACACATTGCAAGCTTAATTCCGTTAACGAACGAGACTCCGTCATGCCCCGCGGTCCGAGTCCGGCTTACTAGAGGGACACGTGAGGCTCTGGCACATGAGATTGGCCAATAACTGGTGTGTCATGCCCTTACATGTCCGTGGCTGCATGTGCGCTACACTGAAAAGGCCAGCGTTTGTCGCTTACAGGTGCAGATAACCCGCTGAACAACGTTAGTGATGGGGATCACTGATTACAATTATTACCCGCGAACAATGATTTCCCAGTAAGTGCAGGTCAACCGCAGTTCCGGAATTAGGCCTAACCGTCATTCCTGAAAAAATGAAAAACTTACATGTGCAAACCACAGGTGCTGTAGCTTGCTTAACAGCTCGCCAGCCATTCTCACGCCCAGTATGGATTACACGTGATTGCACAAAGGTGAGAAAGGGTACCGTATCCCCAGATAACATGTATGGATAGCGTACACATTCAAAATATATGTCTATACATCAGGAGGCAGGCTCAGACGGTGTCAGGCCCAGTATGGATTGCACGTGATTGCACAAAGGTTAGAAAGGGTACCGTATCCCCGGATAACATGTATGGATAGCGTACACATTCAAAATATATGTCTATACATCAGGAGGCAGGCTCAGACGGTGTCAGGCACAGTATGGATTGCACGTGATTGCACAAAGGTTAGAAAGGGTACCGTATCCCTGGATAACATGTATGGATAGCGTACACATTCAAAATATATGTCTCAGGAGGCAGGCTCAGACGGTGTTAGGCCCAGTATGGATTGCACGTGATTGCACAAAGGTTAGAAAGGGTACCGTATCCCCAGATAACATGTATGGATAGCGTACACATTCAAAATATATGTCTATACATCAGGAGGCAGGCTCAGACGGTGTTAGGCCCAGTATGGATTGCACGTGATTGCACAAAGGTTAGAAAGGGTACCGTATCCCTGGATAACATGTATGGATAGCGTACACATTCAAAATATATGTCTCAGGAGGCAGGCTCAGACGGTGTCAGGCCCAGTATGGATTGCACGTGATTGCACAAAGGTTAGAAAGGGTACCGTATCCCCGGATAAAATGTATGGATAGCGTACACATTCAAAATATATGTCTCAGGAGGCAGGCTCAGACGGTGTCAGGCCCAGTATGGATTGCACGTGATTGCACAAAGGTTAGAAAGGGTACCGTATCCCCGGATAAAATGTATGGATAGCGTACACATTCAAAATATATGTCTATACATCAGGAGGCAGGCTCAGACGGTGTCAGGCACAGTATGGATTGCACGTGATTGCACAAAGGTTAGAAAGGGTACCATATCCCCAGATAACATGTATGGATAGCGTACACATTCAAAATATATGTCTCAGGAGGCAGGCTCAGACGGTGTCAGGCCCAGAATGGATTGCACGTGATTGCACAAAGGTTAGAAAGGGTACCGTATCCCCGGATAACATGTATGGATAGCGTACACATTCAAAATATATGTCTATACATCAGGAGGCAGGCTCAGACGGTGTCAGGCCCAGTATGGATTGCACGTGATTGCACAAAGGTTAGAAAGGGTACCGTATCCCCAGATAACATGTATGGATAGCGTACACATTCAAAATATATGTCTCAGGAGGCAGGCTCAGACGGTGTTAGGCCCAGTATGGATTGCATGTGATTGCACAAAGGTTAGAAAGGGTACCGTTTCCCCGGATAACATGTATGGATAGCGTACACATTCAAAATATATGTCTATACATCAGGAGGCAGGCTCAGACGGTGTCAGGCACAGTATGGATTTGACGGCCCAGATTACACAGCAGAGGAGCAGGGAGAGGTAAAGATTGCAAATGCTGGGGCCCTGCCCAAGCAAGGGGGGCCCACTCGTGGGCGTCGATACTGGCACTGGGCCCCTCATAGTACAGCGGTGTGTCTGACGGCGGGTGTGCACCACCACCGTCAGAGACACTTGATTGCACTATGAGGGACCCTGTGCCAGTGCCCGCGCCCAAGAGTCGGCCTACCCACCTTTCCAGGGCAACGGCACTCGCACGGTGTCGTGCGCTAGGTGGTGACCCCGGCCATGGGGGGGGAGGCAGCACAGTTAGGGAGTTTTAGAAAGTGGCATATGTTGATGTTGGACATTCAGCTGATGCAAAAGGCGAAATAGGTGAAGTCCCAGGAACAGGTGGACCCAAGCAAGCCATTTTTCTGTCACCCTATGTGTCATCAGGGGAAGGTGGGACAAAATCCTTGGAAACCCATGCATGGTTCATTTTAATGAAGGTTAGATCATCCACATTTTGGGTTGACAGACGGGTCCTTTTTTCTGTCAGGATTGATCCAGCTGCACTGAAGACTCTTTCCGATAGCACACTTGCAGCTGGGTAAGCGAGCTCCTGTAAGGCATATTGGGCCAATTCAGGCCAGGTGTCCAGTTTAGTGGCCCAATAGTCAAAGGGGAATGACCTGTGTGGGAGAACATCGATATGGGAGGAAAAGTAGTTTGTAACCATAGTTGACAACTGCTGTCTCCTGTCACTTTCCATCGATGCAGTATTACCAGTTGTGTGAGCGGTATTTGAAAAATCAGTCCACAACATTGTCATGAAACCCCTGTCTCCAACGCCACTTCTGTGGCGTGTGCACCACGAACACCTCTGCCAAGCTGCCCCCGGCCCGTACGGCTCGTGTGAGAACCATCACCGCTGCTGTGTGCTGGGAATGCCTCAAGCAACCGATTTACCAGAGTTGCTTGTTTATTAGCCAATATTAGGTCAAGGTTCTCCTGTGGCATGATGTTTTGTAATTTGCCTTTATAGCGTGGATCCAGGATGCTGGCCAACCAGTAGTCGTCATCATTCATCATTTTGGCAATGCGGGGGTCCCTTTTTAGGATCTGCAAGGCATAATCTGACATGTGGGCCAATGTTCCCGGTGTCAATGATGCACTGCGAGTGCTGGGTGGAGGAGCACTTTCTGGCAAATCCACATCCCTCCAGTCACGCACAAACCCTGTACCAGACCTTGCCATGCCAACATTTTCACTTGCCCCACGAGATGCATCCTCCTCCCCTAAGTAATCATCCCCATCATCATCCTCCTCCTCCTCTTCTTCCTCCACCTCGTCCAGGAGAGGTCCCTGAGCAGACAATGGCTGAATGTCATCAAGGATTCCCTCCTCCTCTTCCTCCTCATCAACATTGGCTGCAGACGCCTGCTCCTTAAGGTGCATCAAAGTTTGCATGAGCAGACGCATAAGTGGGATGCTCATGCTTAGGATGGCGTCGTCTGCGCTTACCAGCCGTGTGCATTCCTCAAAACACTGAAGGACTTTACAGAGGTCTTTCAGCTTCGACCACTGCACACCTGTCAACTCCATGTCTGCTCTCAAAGTGCCTGGCCGTGTATCTTCCCACAAATGCATTATGGCCTGCCTCTGCTCGCACAGCCGCTCCACCATGTGCAGGGTGGAGTTCCACCTTGTTGCAATGTCGATAATGAGGCGGTGGTTGGGAAGGTGGAGCAATCGCTGCAGCTTCTGCATACGAACGGAGTGTACAGGCGACCGGCGGATGTGCGCGCACAGTCTTCGCACCTTATGGAGCAGGGCTGTTAACTCCGGATAATTTTTGAGGAAGCACTGCACCACCTGGTTCAAGGTGTGAGCCAAGCAAGGTATGTGGCTGAGTTTTGAAAGGGCTATGGCTGCCACAAAATTACGGCCGTTATCACTAACTACCTTGCCTGCCTCAAGATGTACACTGCCCAGCCATGACTCAGTTTGTCGCTTCAAGTACTCGGCCAGCACCTCGGCGGTGTGTCTGTTGCCCAAACACATCATCTGCAACACAGCCTGCTGACGCTTTCCACTAGCTGCTCGATAGGGGGACACATCGTGTGCAACAGTGGCATCTGCAGATGGAGTGCTCGTACGACTGCGCTCTGTGGACGAGCTTTCGCTTCTGGAGGAGGAGGAGGAGGAGGAGGGTCGAACGCCTACAGCCAACTGTTTCCTATACTGTGGGCTAGGCAGCACTGTCCCACCACCGCTGTCCCCTGTGGACCCTGCATCCACCACATTAACCCAGTGCGCAGTGATGGACACATAACGGCCCTGGCCATGCCGACTGGACCATGCATCAGTTGTGAGGTGCACCTTTCCGCTCACTGACTGCTTGAGTGCATGGACAATGCGGTCTTTCACATGATGGTGGAGGGCTGGGATGGCTTTGCGAGAGAAGAAGTGGCGACTGGGTAGGTCATAGCATGGTACTGCATAGGCCATGAGTTCGCGGAAAGCTGTGCTTTCCACCAACCGAAAGGGCATCATCTCAAACGAGATTAGTTTGGCAATGTGGGCGTTCAAACCCAGTGTACGCGGATGAGAGACTGAGTACTTTCTTGACCTACTCATAGTGTCTGGGAGGGTGAGCTGGACTTGAGAGCTGCATATGGTGGAAGTAGCGGTGGACAGGGCGGACTGAGAGAGGGTTGATGATGGTGATGGAGTTGGTGTTCTTTCTGATGGCCTAGAATCAGTCTATCGTTGATATAACAGTGGGATTCCCTGACTGCTGTGGCCTTGCAACGACACCTCAACATTTGCTGCTGTGCTAACCGGTGGGCTTACAGTGGGGGAAACAATGTAGCGTTGCTGACTACCTTCGTTGTGATCAGTTGCACATGTGGCACTTGAGGTTTGGTGTTGTGTCCACGCTTGCAAGTGCATGCTGGTTAAATGTCTAAGCATGCAACTGGTATTCAAATTTTTCAGATTTTTCCCTCGGCTAAAGGTCTTTGCGCACTTCTTACAGATAACCTTGGCCTGATCATGAGGATTTTGTTCAAAAAAGTGCCACACTGCACTCTTCCTACTTTGGCAGCCTTTTTGCGGCCTAGCACGCTGTGATCTTTTGACCCTCTGGACAAGCTGTCCAGCAACTCTTTTGATGTTTGGAACCTGTCTTTGGAGTGCTACGGGCCTGCCAGATAACAGCTGTTGCGATGTCGATGTCTGCTGTGGATGCTCCTCATCTGAGCTATTGGAAGCAGCACCCTCTTCCCCCAATGGATGCCAATCTGGGTCAACAACTGGGTCATCCATCACCTCCTCTTCTATGTCATGTGCACCTTCCTCTGTGTCACCGTGTATGGTGGTATAGTGTGCGGGAAGGGGCACCTGAGTCTCATCAGGGTCAGAATCTGGCTCTCTACACTGCGAGGACAATGTAGTGCTCTGAGTGAATGTACCAGCAGAATCATCCATCAGCGGCTGTGCATCAGTGCACTCCATGTCAGATTCATCTTGGCCTGGGTAATTCACCATTTGACTTGATAATCCAGGCATGGTATGTGAAAACAGCTCAATGGAGTAATCAGTAGTATGGCCTGCGTCATCCTTCAATCTTGGTTGGGGTGAAGGACACAAGGAAAGGTGTGGTTCATGAACATGAGCCTCCAATGACGACTCAGTGCTTTTACTTTTTACAACTGAAGAAGAGGAGGCGATAGAGCTGGAGGCTGAGTCAGCAATGTAAGACAAAACTTTTTCCTGATGCTCTGGCTTTAAAAGCGGTTTGCCAACTCCTAGAAAACTAAGCGTTCGAGGCCTTATGTAGCCAGACGATGACGCAGGCTCAACACCTCCTGCATTCGGTCCTATTTTGCTCTTGCCACTACCATCAGATCCACCACCAACACCATCATTACCAGCTGCCAACCCCCGCCCAATTCCACGGCCTCTTCCACCAGCCTTCCTCATTTTTGGTAGAAATGTAGACAAAATCCAACAAACTATATAGTAATGTAAAACAAGGTACAAGGTGTCTATAGGACAGGGGAGATTTTGAATTTCTGCAGACACTTGTGGACACTGGACACTTTTGGATTGTGTGAGGCCCACTGATATCTGAGCGCTATGTGACAGGCTCGATGGCACAGCTGTGACCAAAGTGACTAGAGGATAAGGGAGATTTTGAATCTCTGCACACACTTTTGGACACTGGACACTTTTGGATTGTGTGAGGCCCACTGATATCTGAGCGCTATGTGACAGGCTCGATGGCACAGCTGTGACCAAAGTGACTAGAGGATAAGGGAGATTTTGAATCTCTGCACACACTTTTGGACACTGGACACTTTTGGATTGTGTGAGGCCCAATGAATATCTGAGCGCTATGTGACAGGCTCGATGGCACAGCTGTGACCAAAGTGACTAGAGGATAAGGGAGATTTTGAATCTCTGCACACACTTTTGGACACTGGACACTTTTGGATTGTGTGAGGCCCACTGATATCTGAGCGCTATGTGACAGGCTCGATGGCACAGCTGTGACCAAAGTGACTAGAGGATAAGGGAGATTTTGAATCTCTGCACACACTTTTGGACACTGGACACTTTTGGATTGTGTGAGGCCCACTGATATCTGAGCGCTATGTCACAGGCTCGATGGCACAGCTGTGACCAAAGTGACTAGAGGATAAGGGAGATTTTGAATCTCTGCACACACTTTTGGACACTGGACACTTTTGGATTGTGTGAGGCCCAATGAATATCTGAGCGCTATGTGACAGGCTCGATGGCACAGCTGTGACCAAAGTGACTAGAGGATAAGGGAGATTTTGAATCTCTGCACACACTTTTGGACACTGGACACTTTTGGATTGTGTGAGGCCCACTGATATCTGAGCGCTATGTGACAGGCTCGATGGCACAGCTGTGACCAAAGTGACTAGAGGATAAGGGAGATTTTGAATCTCTGCACACACTTTTGGACACTGGACACTTTTGGATTGTGTGAGGCCCAATGAATATCTGAGCGCTATGTGACAGGCTCGATGGCACAGCTGTGACCAAAGTGACTAGAGGATAAGGGAGATTTTGAATCTCTGCACACACTTTTGGACACTGGACACTTTTGGATTGTGTGAAGCCCAATGAATATCTGAGCGCTATGTGACAGGCTCGATGGCACAGCTGTGACCAAAGTGACTAGAGGATAAGGGAGATTTTGAATCTCTGCACACACTTTTGGACACTGGACACTTTTGGATTGTGTGAGGCCCACTGATATCTGAGCGCTATGTGACAGGCTCGATGGCACAGCTGTGACCAAAGTGACTAGAGGATAAGGGAGATTTTGAATCTCTGCACACACTTTTGGACACTGGACACTTTTGGATTGTGTGAGGCCCACTGATATCTGAGCGCTATGTCACAGGCTCGATGGCACAGCTGTGACCAAAGTGACTAGAGGATAAGGGAGATTTTGAATCTCTGCACACACTTTTGGACACTGGACACTTTTGGATTGTGTGTGGCCCAATGAATATCTGAGCGCTATGTGACAGGCTCGATGGCACAGCTGTGACCAAAGATTAGAGGATAAGGGAGATTGGATTGCTTTTAAAAAAGCAGTTTGCGGAGCAGTGGGTAAACAGCAATGCAAGAATGTCAGGAAGCCTTAGAAGGCAGCCCAACAACCAACACCACTGATACACCACTATATAGCCACTGCACACACAGTGACTGGTGTGTTGTGCAGGCCAAATCGCTAGCAGCAGAAGCAGTTTTTTTGTCTTCTTCCCTGCCTAACGCTCTCCCTACAGAATCAGCAGCAACCTCTCCCTATGCTGAGATCGGCAGAAGTAAGATGGTGGTCGTCGTGCACGCCCTTTTATACCCCCTGTGACGCCCACCAAAGCAAGCCAATCACTTGCATGCCCTTCTGAAAGATGGTGGTGACCCCTGCCTATGTCATCACGTTGCCCACAGTGTCCGTGGATCCTGATTGGCTGAAAAAGAGCGCAAAACAAACTTTTGAAACGCGACTTTGGCGCGTAAGTCGCCGACCTCGTGGCCGACCTGATCCTAGGGTCGGGTTTCGTTTCATGAAACCCGACTTTGCCAAAAGTCGACAACTTTTGAATTTTTTCGACCCGTTTCGCTCAACTCTAATATACAGTAATAAAGGTTAAGTTTTAACCCCTTTCCTTCAATGGACGTAATATTCCGTCCATGTGACCTGGGACCTAATTCCCATGGATGTACTATTAAGTCATGCCCTTAAGTCATGGTGATCGCATTAAAATGCCGAGATGGCCTCGGCATCCCGGGCATTCTCCACCCTGGCCCACCCCTCTGTGAGCTGTGATTGGCTGTTCAATTCAGAACAGCCAATCACAGCGCTTCTCTTTGTTTCAGCCAATCAGATTGACTGAAACAACAGGATCCTAGGCAAGGATCGAGTACCGATGTACTCGATCCTAGGACCGGTGCCTGGCAATGCCAGGCACCGGAGAAAAGCTCCCAGATTGGCACAATCGCTGATCTAATCGATCACGCCAATCTCAGCCCTGCCGGTAGCGGCCCGGATCGGTGTTGCAATGGCACCGATCCTAGGCCGGAGCCTAGTGGTTAGCGCGATCGATTAGATCGGCGATCGCGCCAGCCACAGGGCACAGCAGCGGTCACTCTAGCTGAGGATTCCTGCAGAGAGGTCGGATGCAGCTCCTTTGCTGGGTATTGTGGTGCCACAGCTTGTAGCATCACAATCCCTGCAAAAGAAAGAAGAAGAAAGAACACAACAACTGTAAGTTTTAATTGATTCCTGATCCCCTGCCCAATCTATCTTCACCCCCCAATCTATCTTTATCCCCCATCCCCCCTCCACCCCCCTTTCCCCCCCTTTTACCCCCCTCCATCCCCCCTTTTGTACCGCCTCCGTGCGCAGCCGCCGAGCGTTGATCGGTGACGCAGTTCACCGATCAACACTCGTGCTCGCTTTTTTTCGCTCAGCCCTCTTTGCGCCACCTCCTCCTACACATCCCGCAGCTGCAAAACTTTGATAAGTGACGTACATCACTTATCAGAGCTTGTGCCTGCCGCTTCTCATTTTTTTCACCCCCCTTTGTGCCACCTAACTACAACCCTAACTGATCCCTGCCCAATCTCTCTTCATCCACCCCAATCCCCCATCCTCCTTCCCCCTATTTTACCCCCCTCCACCCCACTTTTGCGGCACTTCCGTGCGCAGCCGCCGAGCGTTGATCGGTGAAGTAGTTCACCGATCAACACTTGTGCTCGCTTTTTTTTCCTTAGCCCCCTTTGCGCCACCTCCGCACACACATCCCGCAGCCGCAAAACTTTGATAAGTGACACACATCACTTATCAGAGGTTGTGCCTGCTGTTTTTCATTTTTTTCACCCCTTTTTGTGCCACCTAACTACAACCCTAACTGTTGATCCCTGCCCGATCTCTATTCATCCACCCCAATCCCCCCAGCCCCTTCTTTTTACCCCCCTTTGTGCCATTTCCATGTGCACATTTAGCAGCCGCCAAATTTTGATAAGTGATGCAATTCACTTATCAAAGTTCGCGCAGGCTGTTTTCCATTTTTCTTTTTCACCTCCCCCCTTTGAGCCACCCCTGTGCACACATCCAGCAGCCACTAAATTTTGATAAGTAACGCCGTTCACTTACCATATCTAGGACCTGCTGTTTTAGACTTTTTTTCACAGGTATTTTGCTCCCCATTTCCTTTTAGCACTTTCTTACAGGATAGTGTGCACCAATCACTAGCCCCCCACCACATAAACAGTTATAAATAAAGTACACCAAAGCACCATATTTACACAAAAAAATGTCCCACCCATCACGTTCCTCCCAACAGCGCTATTCAATGGAGGAGGCATATTCTTACCTTGCCTCCAACACTGATAGCGAGGATGACGATCCGACTTTTCTTTATTTTTCGGATTCTTCATCCTCTTCCTCTTCCTCCTCATCTTCCTCCTCCGGTCCTGCAGAACCACCACGCAGATGCTCCAGGACAGAAGATGAGGCAGCGCCCACCATGCCCGCAGCTGATTCAGCAGACCCTGTGTGGACCTCGCCCCCCGAAAATTACGAGCCACTGATTCCTGATGTTGTGGCAGAATCAGGAATCAAGTTTGACACCACCGACCTCACAGAAATTGACTTTTTCAGTCTTTTTCTCTGAGGATTTTGTTAACCACATGGTGGAGCAAACTAATTTGTATGCTCGGTAATTTTTGGAGCAAAACCCACGTTCATCCTATACTAACTGGTCTCCTGTGGACGCAGTTGAAATGAGGCAGTTTTGGGGCCTGATCCTCCACATGGGTATCCTGAAAAAGCCTGAAATTCCGCAATATTGGAGTGTTGATATTTTATACAACACTCCAGTGTTCCGAATGGTCATGGTCCGGGCGCGTTTTCAGGCCATCCACAAGTTTCTGCATTATAACGATAATGCACAGTATCCCGCACGAGATGACCCCAACTTTGACCGTCTGTTCAAAGTTCAATCGGTCATCGAACACTTCCACAAAAAGTTTGCTGAAATGTACGTGCAAAAGAGCAAAAAGGTTTACCCGTACAGGCCTCCAGACAAATGCACTATCAGTGTCATAAGTGTCGCTACTAGGCTGGCCTGGATGCTGTGCATGGCCATAGTGTGAACAGCGCCGCATACAAGTGTTTTGTTGTGCATTAACATACCAGGCAACCGCCCCCTTCATGTATTGGTAGGCTGCGAGTGGTTGTTTCATTGGTATTCTTGCACCTGTGTTGCCATCTTAATTATATGGGCCCACTGCATCCTGATAGTGCATTTGTCTGGAGGCCTGTATGGGTAAACCTTTTTGCTCTTTTGCTGTTTTTTTATTATTGGTGGATTTTCAAGTCCTCTTTCTGTGCTGTATCAGTGTTAGGATTTAGTGTTAGGTACCCGTAAACGTGGAGATCTTTGACGCAGGTTACGGTCTCACGTATTTTGGCCAAAATATCAGCTAATACTCCACATTTTTTAATGTGTTTTTTTGCACTTTTTTTCAGGGTGCAGTTGGGCCCATTTGGTCTTGTAAACTGCGGTGTCTGTTCACGTGCATGCATTTTGATAGCGCTGGGCCAGCCCGCCTGAGCTAATAGAAGGGTGTCACTACTAGGCTGGCCTGGTTGCTGTGCATGGCCATAGTGTGAACAGCGCCGCATACAAGTGTTTTGTTGTGCATTAACATACCAGGCAACCGCCCCCTCCATGTATTGGTAGGCTGCGAGTGGTTGTTTCATCGGTATTCTTGCACCTGTGTTGCCATCTTAATTATATGGGTCCACTGCATCCTGCATTTGTCTGGAGGCCTGTACGGGTAAACCTTTTTGCTCTTTTGCTGTTTTTTATTATTGGTGGATTTTCAAGTCCTCTTTCTGTGCTGTATCAGTGAAGTGTACGTGCCCCAAAGGAACATCTGCGTGGATGAGTCCTTGGTCCATTTTAAGGGCAGGCTCAGATTCCGTCAATACCTGCCCAGTAAGAGGGCCAGGTACAGAATCAAACTATATAAGCTGTGTGAGAGTACCTCAGGGTACACCCACAGGTTTAGAGTGTACGAAGGAAAGGACACCAGGATTGAACACCCTGAGTGTTCTCCTGTCCTGGGAGTGAGTGGGAAAATAGTGTGGGATTTGGTGCACCCACTGCTGGATAAAGGTTATCACCTCTACACTGATAACTTTTATACCAGTGTCCCACTCTACAAATCCCTCTCTGCGCGAGGTACCGCAGCTTGCGGTACTATCCGCAAAAATCAGGCCTCCCGAAGACGCTACTTGGGCAGATGCTCCGAAAAGGTTGTAGCAGGGCCCAATGTAGCGACCACCTGCTGGTGATCAAGTACAAGAGGGATGTCCTTCTCTTGACCACCATACACGGTGATGGCAGCGCCCTCAGCACTGTACGGGGTACCTCTGCACAGGTCAGCAAACCTGAATGTGTGCTGGGGTACAATAAAAACATGGGGGGCGTTGATCGCTCCGGTCAACTCCTCCAACCGCACAATGCTTTGAGAAAGGCCAAGGTGTGGTGCAAAAAGCTGGCCGAGCACATCATCCAATTGGCAACGCTCAACGCATTCCTGCTGTCACAATGTGCACACCACACCGATACAGCATACCTTGAGTTCCAGGAGGTAGTGGTTAAGGCCCTGTTGTTTGGCACTCTGGAAGGAGCGGGCCCCAGAACTTCAGGAACTGAAGGTGCTCGTATTGTACCAGGTCAGCATTTCCCGGGGGAGGTCCCGCAAACTGGAAAAAAAGGTAAATCGCAAAAAAGGTGCCGAGTGTGTTACAAAAACGGAATACGCAAGGACACCATTTATCAATGCGACACCTGCCCCAAAAAACCTGGCCTGTGTATGAAGGATTGCTTCAAATTGTACCACACCTCAATGCACTACTAAATTACTTTACCGGAAGCATTAGATTAGTTGGGGCACATCTAGATAAGTTCCTTGGGGGTCTAGTTTCCAAAACAATGTCACTTTTTTACTGTTTAGGCACATCAGGGGCTCTGCAAATGGAAAATGATGCCCGCAGACCATTCCATCTAAGCCTGCATTCCAAAACATCGCTCCCTTCCGATCCCCGACGTGTGCCAAAACAATATTTTCCCACATATGGGGACCAGCGTACTCAGGACAAATTGGGCAACAACTTTTGGAGTCCAATTTCTCCTGTTACCCTTGGGAAAATTAAAAATTGGGGACTAAATGATCATTTTTGTGGGCACAAAATATGATTTTTTATTTTCACACCTGGGCAGTATAAACATTAGTGAAACACTTGGGGGTTCAAAGTTCTCACCATATATCTAGATAAGTTCCTTAAGGGGTCTAGTTTCCAAAATGGGGTCACTTGTGGGGGGTTTCCACTGTTTAACCACATCAGGGGCTCTGCAAATGGAACATGACGCCCGCAGACCATTCCATCAAAGTCTGCATTCCAAAGCGTCGCTTCTTCCCTTCTGAGCCCCGAAGTGTGCCCAAACAGTAGTTTTCTCCCACATATAGGGTACCAGCATACTAAGGACAAATTGGACAACAACTTTTGGGGTCCAATTTCTCCTGCTACCTTTGGGAAAATAAAAAAATGGGGACTAAACGATCATGTTTGTGGAAAAAAATATGATTTTTTTATTTTCACGCCCAGGCGTTATAAACTCCTGTGAAGCCCTAGGGGGCTCAAGGTGCTCACCACACATCTAGATAAGTTCCTTAGGGGGTCTAGTTTCTAAAATGGGGTCACTTGTGGGGGTTTCCACTGTTTGGGCACATTGGGGGCTCGTCAAACGCAACATGGCGTCCAATCTCAATTCCAGCCAATTTTAGGTTGAAAAAGTCAAACGGCGCTGCTTCCCTTCCGAGCCCTGCCATGCGCCCAAACAGTGGTCCCCCCACATATAGGGTATCAGCGTACTCAGGACAAATTGGACAACAACTTTTGTGGTCCAATTTCTCCTGTTACCCTTGGGAAAATTAAATAATTGTTGCTAACAGATCATTTTTGTGACTAAAAAGTTAAATGTTAATTTTTTCCTTCCATGTTTCTTCTGCTCCTGTGAAGCACCTGAATGGTTAATAATCTTCTTAAATGTAGTTTTGAGTAGCTTGAGGGGTGCAGTTTTTAGAATGGTGTCACTTTTGGGTATTTTCTGCGATATAGACCCCTCAAAGTGACTTCAAATGTGAGGTGGTCCCTAAAAAAATGGTTTTGTAAATTTTGTTGTAAAAATGAGAAATCGCTGGTCAACTTTTAACCCTTATAACTTCCTAACAAAAAAAATTTTGTTTCCAAAATTGTTGTGATGTAAAGTAGACATGTGGGAAATGTTATTTATTAACTATTTTGCATCATATAACTCTCTGGTTTAAGGGCATAAAAATTCAAAGTTTGAAAATCGCAAAATTTTCTAAATTTTCGCCATATTTCTGTTTTTTTCATAAATAAACGCAAGATATAGCAAAGAAATTTTATGACTAAGGTGAAGTACAATATGTCACAAGAAAACAATGTCAGATTCGCCTAGATCTGTTGAAGTGTTCCAGAGTCATTACCTCATAAAGCGACAGTGGTCAGAATTGTAAAAATTGACCCGGGAGTTAACTTGCAAACCACCCTTGGTAGTAAAGGGGTTAATATCCACCTTGCTACATAGATAATCCCTTATTTAGCCCCTATGGTATATCCTGGCCCCTATATGTCAAATACCGGGCTCCAGCCATATGTTCACCCATCCTGCCCTCATGAGTATCCATTTTGCCCCATGTGATGTCCCATCCTTCCCCATCTGTCTCCATCTTTCTCCATCCTGCCCCATGATCCTGCCCCATCTATCTCCATCCTGTCCCATGATCCTGCCCCATCGGTCTCCATCCTGCCTCATCTGTCTCCATCCTGCCCCATGATCCTGCCCCATCTGTCGCCTTCCTGCCGCATCTGTCTCCATTCCTGCCCCATAATCCTGACCAATCTGTCTCCAATCCTGCCCCATCTGTCCCCAATCCAGCCCCATTTGTCTACAATCCTGCCCCATCATCCTGCCATCTGTCTCCAATCCTGCCTCCGCATCTCGAATCCTGCCCCCGTGTCTCCAATCCTTCCTCCTGCATCTCCAATCCTGCCCCTTGCATCTCCAATCCTGACCATGCGTCTCCATTCGGCCCCATGCATCGCCAATCCTGCTCCCATGTCTCCAAACTTGCCCCATGTCACCATACTTCCCCATGCATCTCCAATCCTGCCACATGTCTCCAATCCTGCCCTGTGTCACCAATCCTGCCCTCATGTCGCCATTCTGCCCCATGTGTCTCCAATCCTGCACCGTGTCACCATTCTGCCCCATACGTCTCCAATCCTGCCCATGCATCTCCATTCTGCCCCATGTCACCAATCCTGCCCTCATGTCGCCATTCTGCCCCATGTGTCAACAATCCTGCCCCGTGTTGCCATTCTGCAGCATAAGTCTCCAATCCTGCCCCCTGTCTCCAATCCTGCCCCTGTGTCGCCAATCTGCCCCATGCATCTCAAATTCTGCCCCATGCATCTCCAATCCTACCCCATGTCTCCAAACCTGCCCCATTGCCATTCTGCCCCATGTGTCTCCAATCCTGCCCCCTGTCTCCAATCCTGCCCGTGTCACCATTCTGCCCAATGCGTCTCCAATCCTGCCCCGTCTCCAATCCTGTCCATGCATCTCCATTCTGCCCTATGTCACCAATCCTGCCCTCATGTCGCCATTCTGCCCCATGTGTCACCAATCTTGCCCCGTGTTGCCATTCTGCAGCATACGTCTCCAATCCTGACCCCTGTCTCCAATCCTGCCCCTGTGTCACCATTCTGCCCCATGTGTCTCCAATCCTACCCCATGTCTCCAATCCTGCCCCTTTGCCATTCTGCACCATGCATCTCCAATCCTGCCCCCGTGTCTCCAATCCTGCCCCTGTGTCACCATTCTGCCCCATGCATCTCCAATCCTGCCCCCCTGTCTCCTATCCTGCCCCTGTGTTGCCATTCTGCCCCAAGTGTCTCCAGTCCTGCCCCCAACTCCAAACCTGCCCCATCTCTAATCCTGCCCCTCTCCATCCTGCCCCGTGTCACCATTCTGCCCCATGCATCTCTAATCATGCTCCCGTCTCCATTCCTGCCCTTTCTCCATTCTGCCCCATGTCTCCAATCCTGCCCCTGTGTCACCATTTTGCCCCATGCATCTCCAGTCCTGTCCTCGGTCTCTAATCCTGCCCCCTGTCTCCATTCTGTCCCCTTGTCTCCATTCTGCCCCAGGCAGGATGGAGACACATGGTCTATGTGTCTCCATCCTGCCGGTGAAACGCATTGCGTGGTTTGCCGCTTTCAATTAAAAAAAAAACCTTCTCCTTACCTAGCCACGCTCCTGTGGCGATGATCCCTCCATACTTTTCAAGCGCACACTCGCCAGCAAATGACAATGACGTCATACACCGGCGACATGCGTCCTAACGTCAGCTGCCAGCCTCCGATTGGCTGGCTCCTTTAACCATTGCCGTGCAGGCCCGGGCCCGCAAGGCAATAGAGTAGTAACTGAACCTGCGTCCCCGATACAAGTTCAGTTACTACATCAGCAGAATCTGCCGCCCCCTGTCATCATGGACACACCGCCACCTGAGGCAAAGTGCTCAACTTGATTCATGGTAGGTGCGCCCCTGCCTATTGGAGACCGACACCCAGATGCAGTCTACTATGTCTGAGTGTCTTTTTGCAGTGGGACACTTTAAAGGGAATCTGTCACCTATTTTTTCGACTATAAGATGCTGCCACCGCCATCAGGGGCTTATCTACAGCATTCTGTTATGAGTTATATTATACTCACCCAGGTGCGGTCCGGGTCCGGTCTTGGTCCGATGGGTGTCGCAGTCCGGTCCTGCGCCTCCCATCTTCTAGCGATGGGACAGAGCAGTGCACCTGTGCCGGAGTCGCAATGGGAAGCAAAGAAGAGGACGTCATCGCTAGAAGATGGGAGTTGCAGGACCGGACCGTGACACCCATCGGACTAAGACCAGACCTCCCCTGGGTGAGTATAATATAACTAATTTTTCTTCTCTTTCAGGTTACATCGGGGACTTATCTGCCGCATCTTATAGTCGAAAAAATAGGTGACAGATTCCCTTTAAATCTTGCAGGTAAAACAGCTGTTTCCCTGCAAGATTAAGCAATTGTGCAAAGAAAAAGTGGAAAAGCTGCAGCTTCATAGGGATGCAGCGCTTTAAAGCTGTAGCATTATCTCTGCGTGTGAATGCAGCCTGAGAACACTGATAAATAATTATTTAAAAACTAGTTTATTTCATGGCTCATATGTGGATCACAATGCCTGCACTGTATGCAGATCTCTTGACTAAACTTACAGTCACATATGAGGCTCTAAATTGGGTCATGAGTCAGTGGGCAGTTCGTGCATTGCAGTCAATATACAGACCAGGCAATATGCCTGGCTTTACTGGTTGTACAATTGTGTTTTGTGTACAGTTTTGTGTTCATTTTTTCCTATATATATATATATACACTCACTGGCCACTTTATTAGGTACACCATGCTAGTAAGGGGTTGGACCCCCTTTTGCCTTCAGAACTGCCTCAATTCTTCGTGGCAGAGATTCAACAAGGTGCTGGAAGCATTCCTCAGAGATTTTGGACCATATTGACATGATGGCATCACACAGTTGGCGCAGATTTGTCGGCTGCACATCCCTGATGCGAATCTCCCGTTCCACCACATCCCAAAGATGCTCTATTGGATTGAGATCTGGTGACTGAGGAGGCCATTTGAGTACAGTAAACTCATTGTCATGTTCAAGAAACCAATCTGAGATGATTCGAGCTTTATGACATGGCGCATTATCCTGCTGAAAGTAGCCATCAGATGTTGGGTACATTGTGGTCATAAAGGGATGGACATGGTCAGCAACAATACTCAGGTAGGCTGTGGCGTTGCAACGATGCTCAATTGGTACCAAGGGGCCCAAAGAGTGCCCAGAAAAAATTCCCCACACCATGACACCACCACCACCAGCCTGAACCGTTGATACAAGGCAGGATGGATCCATGCTTTCATGTTGTTTACGCCAAATTCTGACCCTACCATCCGAATGTCGCAGCAGAAATCGAGACTCATCAGACCAGGCAACGTTTTTCCAATCTTCTACTGTCCAATTTCGATGAGCTTGTGCAAATTGTAGCCTCAGTTTCCTGTTCTTAGCTGAGAGGAGTGGTACCCAGTGTGGTCTTCTGTTGCTGTAGCCCATCTGCCTCAAAGTTCGACGCACTGTGCGTTCAGAGATGCTCTTCTGCCTACCTTGGTTGTAACGGGTGGCAATTTGAGTCAATTTGAGTGTATATATATATATATATATATATATATATATATCTATATATTTCTTGCGCCAAACACAGGAATGAATACAAACAGATGATGAAGTATAAAGATTAAAACTGCATATGTAATTACAGAAGTAATGTGTAATTAAGTTGGCAGGGCATAGGTTTTTCTTTGCTTGTTTTTTTATTTAGTTACAACTAGTGATGAGCGCTCACTAGCGTCACTACTCGGAGCTCGCCAAGTATTTCCGGGGTTGCTCGGCGGGAGCTCGGTCCCCACCCTGCATGTTTGGCCCTCTTTGGAGAGCCAATGCACATGCAGGGATTGTCTGCCACACACTGTAATGCCACAGCCATGTTGATTGTGGCATTACAGTGATTGGTTGACTGCACAGCGTCATCAGGTCTATAGCAGACCGGGCCGCACCATGCTCGTCACAGTCTGCTCCGGACTCACAAATTGTAGGGAGAGTTGCTGCTGAGCTAGGGATATATTTGGTTGTTTTATTAGTAAGTGTGGGTATACCATCTTTAAAACACAAATCCATCTCAATAAACAGTCCTTTTGAGGACTAATAAAGGTGCACAGAGATCAGTGGAAGGCAGGCAGTGTATGTGGCAGACTTCATTGCATATAGCAATTGGGTCCATTCCTGTTCAGTTTGCTGTTCCTATCACAGATATTTCTAGACATAGCCTCAGGTATCAGGGGCCAGGAATATTTTTTTTTTTGGATCTTAATCCTGATTATTTGCTTTAAAAGCAAACCAGAGAACAATATTTTTCTGCTCCATTTGCTATTTGGCACTGCAGAGTTCAGCCAGATCCTTTTCATATTATAGCATAAAAATCCAGTTATCTTAAACAGGGGTTTGTCCGTCACATGGATCACATATCAGTGAGCTCAAAATTGTGCCATTTCAGGCCTCCAATTAATTTTTTTACAGTGTTTTAGGCAAGTTATTGAGACCAATTTTCTGAAAAAAAGTTACCTAGAGGCCAGATATTTCAAACTGTGGTTTGTCTGTCAAATGGATTACATAGTGCGCTCAAAATTGTGCCATTTCAGGCCTCAATTTACCATATATACTTGTGTATAAGCCGACCCGAGTATAAGCCGCCCCCTAATTTTGCCACAAAAAAAGGGAAAACTTATTGACTCGAGTATAAGCCTATGGTGGAAAATGCAGCAGCTACTGGCAAATTTCAAAAATAAAAATAGATACCAATAAAAGTAAAATTAATTGAGACATCAGTAGGTTAAATGTTTTTGAATATCCATATTGAATCAGGAGCCCCATATAATGCTTCACACAGTTCATGATGGCCCCATAAGATGCTCCATACAAAATACACCCCATATAATGCTGCACAAAGGTTAATAAAGGCCCCATAAAATGCTCCATACAAAATACGCCCAATATAATGCTGCACAAAGGTTAATAATGGCCCCATAAGATGCTCCATAGAATAATATACCCCATATGCTGCTCCAAAAAGGTTATGGCCCCATAAGATGATCCATAAAATGCTCCATAGATTATGCCCCATAAGATGCTCCATAGATTATGCCCCCATATGCTGCCCCATATGTTATGCCCCCATAAGATGCTCCGTAGATTAAGCCCCCATATGATTCTCCATAGATTATGCCCCCATAAAATGCTCCATAGATTATGCTCCATAAGATGCTCCATAGATTATGCCCATAAAATACTCCATAGATTATGCCCCCATAAGATGCTCCATAGATTAGGCCCCCATATGCTGCCCCATAAAATGTTCCATAGATCATGTCCCCATATGCTGCCCCCATATGCTGCTCCATAGATAATGCTCCCATATGCTACCCCCATATGCTGCTCCTTAGATTATGCCCATTATGCTGTTGCCACTGCAAAAAAAATTTAAAAAAATGTCATACTCACCTCTTGTCGCTGGTGGACATGTGTCAGGTCCTGAGCAGGCGGAAACACCGGCACGCTATGGGAGACAGGTGCCGGTGTCGCCGCTGGCTCAGGACCCAGTACCTGAAATATTCACCTGTCCCCGTTCCCATGCTGCTCGCCACTGTCTGCAACATCATCTGTCTGTGACGTTCAGGCACCAGAGGGTGTGGCGCGCACTAACTACGTCACCGTGCCCTCTGCTGCCTAAATGTCACTGACAGAGGACGCAGCAGACAGCAGCAAGCAGTGTGGGAACGGGGACAGGTGAGTTTTGGATATACTTACCTCCTCCTGGTGCGGTCTCTGCAGCCCCATTCTCCCATGGTCTCCCTTCCTTCCTTCAGCGGTCACATGGTACCGCTCATTAAACTCATGAATATGCGCATATGACCATGTGACCACTGAAGGAAGGAAGGGAGACCGTGGAGAAGCGGGGGGGGCTGCAGAGACTGTGCCAGGAGGGGCTAAATATGATCTCTGACACCCCCGCTCCCCCACCGACCCCCAGGTATATGACTCATGTTAAAGCTTAGAGGGGGACTTTCAGCCAAAAAAAATGGGCTGAAAATCTTGGCTTATACGCGAGTATATACGGTAATTTTTTGCAGTGTTTTAGGCAATTTATTGAGATCAGTTTTCTGAAAAAAAAATAGTTACCTGTAAGAGCAGTGAGACTATGGAACTCTCTGCCGTATGATGTTGTAGTGAGTAACTCACTACTAAAATTTAAGAAGGGCCTGGATGTCTTTCTGGAAAAGTATAATAATACAGGTTATATATACTAGATTCCTTGATAGGGCATTGATCCAGGGAACTAGTCTGATTGCCGTATATGGAGTCAGGAAGGAATTTTTTTCCCCAATGTGGAGCTTAGTGTTTGCCACATGGGTTTTTTGCTGCCTTCCTCTGGATCCTCATGTTAGGCTATGGGTTGAACTAGATGGACTTAAAGTCTTCATTCAACCTTAAAAAACTATGTTACTATGTTACAGGCCAGATATTTCAAATTGTGGTTTGTCTGTCAAACGGATCACATAGTGCGCTCATACTTATGCCATTTCAGGCCTCAGTTTAATTTTTTGGCAGTGTTTTAGGCAAGTTATTGAGACCAACTTTCTGAAAAAAAAAATTGTTACCTACAGGCCAGATATTTCAAACTGTGATTTGTCATCACACATATCACATATAGGTTTGCTCCAAATTCAGCCATTTGTAGTGAACATGGAAAATATTGTCCTCCATTTAAAATGGGCAAGGCGAGTGGCAAGGGATGGGGAACTGGACGTGATGGTGATGGTGCATGCAGAGGCCGAGGCTGTGGGCAAGCTGAAATTGTGCCACAACAAACACCCACATCTTTTCACCTGATCTTCCTGTCCCAATTACTAGGGGACAACAGCAGCACACCACTATTGAACCCAGAGCAGTGTCAAAAGGTCAAAAGGTTCTTGGTTGGATAGCGGATAATGCTTCCAGTGCACTTTGCTGCCACCACCATCACCACCACCCTGCCTTCCACATGCTCAAGTCTCAGTAGTCGTGAGTCTGGACCGCATATTCCTCACCCTAATCCGCCTTCCTCCCACTATGCTGAGTGCTCTGAGACAACTGTTCCCACACTTGGACACTCCGAAGAGCTGTTCACTTTTCCATTTATAGGTTAGGGTCTCTCATCCAGTCCACTTGAATCGGGGTAAGAGGAGATGGCATCTAGCGATGCCCAAATATTTGAGCAGCCACAGTCACATGAAGGTGACGGTGGGAATGTGCCACAAGAGGTGGATGATGATGAGACAATTGCCAGAAAGTCTGGAGGAGGACCAGGATGTGGAAGTGGAAGATGAGGTGCTGGATGATATAGTAACTGACCCAAGCTGGCAGGAGGACATGCAGAGTGAGGACAGCAGCACACTGGGGGAGGGAGGCGTAGCACCCCAACAGGCAGGTAGAAGCAGTGTTGTGGCCAAAGACAGAAGGTGGGCAAGCGTTCCCCGTAACACCAACATGACGGAAGTTGCCAGTCCAACTTTCGGTCTTCCCGAGTCTGATTGTTTTTTAAAGACTCTACCTATAACCCCAAAAAGGCCATTTGCACCACCTGCCAGGCCAGCTGTCAGGAACACCGCACTGCACTTGCTCACTGATTGTGTGTGTCCTGAGTAGAACAAACTATGCTAAAAGATACCTGTGGAGCTGGGCATCAGCGGTGGAGATGTGTGCTTCAGGCAAACAGGACTGGAGGCACGTGACTGCCAAGGGGCGGAGCAGGCTGCAGGTCTCCCAGAAGCAGAGAGAGATGCTGGCCAGAAATAAAGATCCTACCAGCAGGTATAGTACAAACAGAAGCACCGATGAGCGCTAGACAGGAGGGATGTCAGGGACAGGATAAGGGTCTCATCCGTATGGACAGCAGAAGTACCAGGGGCGTAGACAGGAGAATCACCAGGGATGTAGCTGAAGTCAGAAACCAGGAAAATAGACACACAGTACCGAATGAGCAGGCAGAATGGATATTCAGGATTTAGCAAGAGATCAGTAAACCAGAACGGGCAATAAACGGTACAGAAATGGCAGGCAAGCGCACAACAAGGACCGACCGGGTCAGAAGCCAAGATATCAAACACAGAAGTATGCACATGGCACAAGGCACAAATGCACAGGGGTCACTTAAACTAAGCCAAGGGCAAAAGTATAGCTGAAAGAGAACCCTAGTAAAGAGTGAGTGAGTATAAATACCCCTCCCAGATCAAGAAAGAGACCACATACACTTAACCCTGTGAGTGCAGGGCAAGAACCCTGTCCAAACCATGACAGTACCCCCCTCTTAATGGGGGGCCACTGGACCCCCAGGCTTGTCCGGGTATCTGGCATGGAAGGCCCACAACAGACGATCGACATGCACCGAACTGGCCGGAACCCATGACCGATCCTCCAGAGAGTACCCCTTCCAGTGTATCAGATACTGGAGTCTCCGGCGCACCCACCGGGAGTCACTAATGCACCCTACTTCATACTCCAGCTGCCCCTCTACCAGCACTGGCGGAGCATTGGATGAGGAATCCTCTCTCACCGTCGCTACAGGCTTTAACAGGGACCTGTGGTAGACTTCAGAAATTTTAAAGGGAGCGGGCAGCTGCAGTCGGTAGGCTACTGGGTTAACGACCTTCACAACTTTGTATGGGCCAATAAACTTGGGCCCAGCTTTATAGATGGTATCTTAAGCTTGATATTGCGGGTGGATAGCCACACCTTCTCCCCTACTGCAAATGCTGGACCTGGCCCCCTCCTCCTGTCAGCAAACCGCTTATAGTTTTCCTGGTCCTTGGAAATATTCCTCTGAGCTTCCCTCCAAAGATTTCTAAGACGTTGTATCGCACCCTCAGCTCCAGGACAGCCTGAATCCATGCAGGAAAACTCTCCAAAATGTGGGTTAAACCCATAGTTGATCTGAAAGGGAGACTTCCCAGTAGACTGACTCACATGACCGTTGAACGCAAACCCTGCCATGGGCAATACCTCACACCCGTCCTCCTGTCTGGAAGAGGCCAAGCATCTCAGAATCTGCTCCAACGATTGGTTTGTGGGCTCAGTCTGTCCATTAGACTCTGGGAGATAGGCAGAGGAGAAGGGCAACGAAATCCTCAGCTTTTTACAAAATAGCCCTCCAGAACCTGGCCACAAACTGTACCCCTCTGTCTGACACCACATTCATAGGCACTCCATGCAACTGAATTATATGCTGAATAAATAAACGGGCCAGGGTTTCAGCAGATGGTAACGCGAGGAGAGGTACAAAGTGGGCTTGTTTTGAAAACCTATCCACCACCACCCATATCACCGAGTTGCCCCTGGAAGGAAGAAGATTAGTGATAAAATCCATGGACAAATGTGTCCATGGTCTATCCGGAATTGTCAAAGGCACCAACTCCCCGGCCGGCCGAACCTGAGAACTTTTAGAACAAGCACACATCCCACATGCAGTCACAAACTTTTTAATGTCTGTTACCATAGAGGGCCACCAGAAACCCCTCACAATTGCCCCCTGGGTAGCTGCAATCCCAGGATGAGCACTCAACATAGAATCGTGAAATTCCCGCATAAGTCCAAGATGGAAACGTTCCGGTACAATAATTTACCCGGGGGTTTACCACCTGGAGCCCAAGCCTGAGCCTCCAAAATCCCTCTCTGTAACTCAGATGAGATTTCGGCCACCACCACTCCTGGCTGAAAAATGGAGGAAGGAGGTTCTGGAGGGGACACAGAATCAAAGTTCGAGATAAGGCATCAGCCTTGATGTTTTTAGATCCTGGGCGGAATGTGATCGTAAACTGAAATTGAGAATAAAAAACCCGCCCACCGAGCCGGTCTGGGTGTCAGTCTCTTGGCAGGCTCGATATAGGCCAAATTTTTGTGATCAGTGATAACCGTAATGGGATGAACGGCCCCCTCCAGGAAATGCCTCCATTCTTCAAAATCCAACTTGACCGCCATTAACTCCCTATTGCCGACATTGTAATTTCTCTCGGCAGAGGAAAAGTTTTTAGAGAAGAAGGCGCAAGGCTTCAGATTAGAAAGGGTAGAAGGGCCCTGAGACAAAACTGCCCCCACCCCTATTTCCGAGGCGTCCACCTCCACGACAAAAGGTCTTGACGGTCGGGTTGTACCAATACAGGGGCTGAAGAAAAGCATTTTTTTAGCGTCATGAAAGAATTTTTTGCTGCTACAGACCAATTTTTTACATCAGCTCCCTTGAGAGTGAGGTCCGTTAAAGGCTTTACCACCTGCGAGAAGCCCTTAATAAACTTCCTATAGAAGTTAGCAAAGCCCAAAAACCGCTGCAACCCTTTTAAGTCATGAAGCTGCACCCAATCCGTAACAGCATGGACCTTCTTAGGTTCCATGCGTAACCCCTCCCCTGACACAATCAAACCCAGAAAGGATAATTCGTGCATGAAGAATGAGCATTTTTCCAACTTGTCATACAAATGATTTTCCCTCAGTCTCATGAGAACCACCCCCAAATGGTGCAAGTGAGATTGACTGTGCACTGAGTACACCAACATGTCATCCAAATAGATAACCACAAAACGACCAATTAAATCAGAGAAAATGACCTTAATAAAATTCTGAAAAACAGCAGGAGCGTTGGTGAGACCAAAAGGCATAACCAAGTTTTTAAACAGCCCTTCAGTCATCAGGAATGCTGTTTTCCATTCGTCCCCTTCCCAGACTCTTATAAGGTTATATGCCCCACGTAAATCCAGTTTAGAGAACTGTTATGAATGAGTCACCGTAGGAGGTAAAAACAGAAATACTAGCTAAGTCCAGAAAACCAGAGAAGTTGGCAGCTATCAGATTGCAGACCCCTGAACCTATCAACAACAACTAGCAGTAGCCGTGGGGGGTTCCTACGGTGCCCTAGACCCCTCGATCACTGCCGGAGAACTAAATAGCCTAAAGACAGAAAGGGAAATCTAAACTGCCCCAGAGCAGAAAGATAGGCTGAGCAAATGATGGGGCCAAAGCTAACTAAATAGGACAGGATAGAAAAGCTGCTGTCTGCAATCCGCCAAAACCCTATCAAAACAAGAGCCAACAGACTGATAGGGAAAAAAGCCCTGAAGACGCTAGGCTTCAAAAAGACTATATCAGTACTCGGGTATTTTCTGAAGACAGAGCAAAAAGGAATTCAGCTCACCCCAGCAGGGAATGGCAGAAATCCAGAAAAACAAGGCAAAACAAAACCAAAACACAAATGCAAAAAGCAGAGCAGAAAACTTAGCTTTTGAGGAGCAGGAATCAGACTGGTCTCCTAGAATCCCTCAGGGAAATCACCAGGAAGACAGAAGGGCGTCGGCTGCCTTATATCCAGTCAGCAATTCCAGTCACCCAGTCATCATCATCCTGCTCAGGTGCTTGGTAATCAGCCTCACTACCTTCCTTCACCAGAAGAGGGAGTTCATCAGACCTCAATGGTGAAGGGGAAAATGAACTCACAACAGAGAACCATTTGGCCCCAGTGAATTGGTTACATTGATCGGGAATTAGGGGAAGAGGGTATGTATTTTTCACAGTAATTTTGTTTATTTCCCGAAAGTCGAGGCATGGCCACATACCACCAATTTTTTTCTTAACAAAAAAGAAGCCTGCCACCACAGGTGAAACAGATGGCTGAATATGCCCTTTGCGGAGACTCTCAGTAATGTATTCCTTCATGACTAGATGTTCGGGCCCAGACAAATTGAACAGTCGAGCGTTGGGTAACTTGGCTCCAGAGGCTAGATCAATGACACAATCAAAGGGTCTATGTGGTGGTAGCGTCTCAGCCTGTTTCGGAAAATACGTCTTTAAAATCTTTCAAGTACTCCAGAATACCTTCCAGACCGACAGACGACACTGACACAGATTTTACAGGGGTGACAAGAGTTTTCAAGTTACAACATAGACTATTAGCCTTACAACCCCACTGAATGATCTCCCCTGTGACTCAGTCAATGATAGGATTGTGGCGTTGAAGCCAAGGCCTACCCAGTACCAGTCCAGCCGGCAGATTATTTAGAACAAAACACCTTAATTTTTCCACGTGAGTAGAACCCACTTTCAGAGAAAAGGTATCAGTCATGAAACAAATTCCCTCCCGGGTGAGAGGACTGAAATCAATTGCCACAATTTTAACTGGCTCTTTTAACCTGACTGTCCCTAGCTTATTTAAAGTCACAACTTGGGCATCAATCAGATTAATAGAAGTGTTAGGGTCGGCAGAATGCACCAAATATAAATAATAGTAGGTGCGTTCGCCGCCCGGGGTCCACCGCGTGG
Organism: Dendrobates tinctorius; assembly: GCF_039654945.1. Classification (NCBI taxonomy): domain Eukaryota; kingdom Metazoa; phylum Chordata; class Amphibia; order Anura; family Dendrobatidae; genus Dendrobates; species Dendrobates tinctorius. Next base: position 7,115,614 of record NW_027361851.1, read on the forward strand.
TAGGTGACAAGACCGCTGCTGAACAATGGCAGATGCATCTAGTAGGTGTGGGACTGCGCTCGGGTCAACGTCACCCGAACGCTAAGGGCGACTCCGTACAAACACAGAGTCGCTTGGAGAACACTAAAGCAAAGGCACAGGCCCTGTTAGCGTCACAGAGGCCTGCGTGTGGCGTCGCAGCCACGAACACCAATAGTTGCTGTTACTACAGCGCAGCGGCAGAGAAAAGCCGCAAGCATCGGCGTTGAGGACTGGGCGCCGACGGACACTAGTGTAGGTGTGGAGCAAGTGGCGTGTAGCTTGCCACAACCCTGCAGCTGACTATTCACACTCGGTCACCACTCATAATATCAGAGGGTAGGGGTTTCATAATGAGTCAGACACCAGTCCATACATCCATCACCATACACACACAGAATAATATGCTTCCGGGACCTTCCAGTACTTTGGGAAGGACCAATCAGATCCGACATAGGAGCTGCATATGTGACCCCTGCTCTCCACTGAGAGGACAAGTTGCGGGCATGCCCAGTAGCACGGCACGAGGACTTAGCCTCTGGAGCAGTTCCCTGCAAAGCAGGTTGCGCTACCATTGCTGCACCAGAGGTGGCAGCAACATCCAGGCTCACAGAACGAGTCTGAGGGGAATGCCTGGCTCGCCGTGATTGCTGAGCAGGAGTCTGAGCGGTCGGAGGAGAATGAGAGACCGCAGGATGTCTGGCTCTGGATTCCCGCTGTGCAGTGCCAGGAATCCGACGCCTAACATTACCCCCCCCTCTGAGCCTCACTGCACTCAAAGGCCGCGATCAGGAGCAGTGCATGAATGTTTTCCACCAGCTCCCAGGTCCGAGCCTCGGGCCCATGACCCTTCCAGTCCACCAAATAAAATTTTTTGCCACGGACAAACCTGCGGCCCATGATGGCGTTAACCTCAAACTCATCAGACGATAAGTCTGATGACCCGGCAGATGACTCAGAAAACCAGACCATGTGAACTGGTTTGAGGAGGGACACATGGAACACGTCCGAAATGGCCAAATGTGGAGGAAGAGCCAGGTGGTAGACCACCGAGCTAAGTCGCTCGAGGACCTTGAATGGTCCAATGTATCGCTGTGCGAACTTGGGAGACTCGACCCGCAGTTTAATGTTTCGGGTGCAGAGCCATACTATGTCGCCAGGGGAGAAGCTTGGCGCGGGCCGCCGATGTGTGTCGGCGGACGCCCTCATCCTTTCTTTAGATGCCCGGATAGCATCCTGAGTACGATCCCAAATGTCCCGGGCCTCCACTGCCCAGTCTGCCACCCTGGAGTCAGTGGAGGACACTCGCATCGGGACAGGGACGCGTGGATGTTGACCATAGTTTAGGAGAAAGGGTGTCTGACCAGTGGAATCAGCCACCGCATTGTTTAGGGCAAATTCAGCCCAAGGTAGCAAGGATGCCCAGTCATCCTGCCTGTCAGAGACAAAATGCCGTAAATAGGTGACCAAGGTCTGATTGGCTCTCTCGACCAAGCCATTCGTCTCGGGATGGTAAGCGGAGGATAGATTTAGCTCGATGCTGAGTAAACTGCAGAGCTCCCTCCAAAACCGAGATGCAAACTGGGGACCGCGGTCACTCACGATTTTGTCCGGCATGTCATGTAAACGGAATATGTGCTTAATGAACAAGGTGGCCAGACCTCGAGCGGAAGGCAGACGTGCGAGTGGCACCAGATGCACCATTTTGGAAAAATGGTCGGTGACCACCCAGATGACTGTACTGCCACCAGACTTGGGCAGGCCAACTATGAAATCCATGCCAACCATCTCCCAAGGTCTATCCGCCACTGGCAGGGGAAACAGCAGCCCCGCCGGCCTCTGTCTAGAGGGTCTGTTCCGAGCACACAAAACACATGCTTGCACGTATTCCTTGACATCTCGAGCCATATGTGGCCACCAATATGACCTTGCCAGGAGTTCGGCGGTCCGTTTATTACCAAAATGGCCACCCACCCTGGAGGCATGTGCCCAGGCGAGGACCTCCGGCTGTAGCTGAGGAGGCACCAAGGTCTTGCCCGGTGGTACCGACTCGAGAGCAACTGGAGCCACGGTCGTAAAACTCTCCTGTGGGAGAATTAACCGAGGCTCAGCTTCTCCTTCTTCCGCTGAGACCAATGAACGTGAGAGAGCATCCGCACGGACGTTCTTCTCTCCAGAGAGGTAGTGGAGGGTGAAGCGAAATCGGGAAAAGAAGAGCGACCACCTGGCCTGACGGGAATTCAGGCGTTGGGCCGTCTGTAGATAGACCAGGTTTTTATGGTCCGTATATACCTGAAAGGGAAACTGGGCTCCCTCCAGGAGATGTCTCCACTCAGAAAAAGCCAACTTCATGGCTAGCAGCTCCCTGTCGCCGATGGAGTAAATTTTCTCCGCCAGTGAGAAGGTCTTGGAATAGAAGAAGCAGGGATGCTTCCGACCTTGAGCATCCTTTTGATAAAGGACTGCTCCTGCACCAACGGAAGAAGCGTCTACCTCAAGGATAAACGGCTTATCCACATCGGGACGATGTAATATGGGAGCGCCAGCAAAATGTGATTTTATAGCCGAGAAGACCTTGGAGACATGTTCTGACCAAGCATTGGGGTTAGCTCCTTTCTTGGTGAGAGCAACCAAAGGAGCCACCAGTGTGGAAAAGTGTGGTATGAACTGGCGGTAGTAATTCACGAACCCCAAAAAGCGCTGCACCGCTTTGAGGGAATGGGGTTCCTGCCAGTCCATTACCGCTTGTAGTTTGGCAGGATCCATGGCCAGCCCCTGGGCCGAGATGATATAGCCCAGGAACGGCAAGGACTCCTGCTCAAACTGGCACTTCTCCAGCTTGGCAAATAGCGAGTTCGCCCGCAGACGGTCGAAGACCCTGCAGACGTCTCTCCGGTGGGTGGTCAAAACTGGCGAAAAGATGAGTATGTCATCCAGATAGACCACCACCGAGGTAGAGAGCATGTCGCGGAAGACGTCGTTGACAAAATCTTGGAAGACAGCTGGCACATTACAAAGGCCAAAGGGCATAACCAGGTATTCGTAATGGCCATCCCTGGTATTAAAAGCTGTCTTCCATTCGTCTCCTTCGCGAATGCGGATCAGGTTGTATGCACCCCGCAGATCTAATTTAGTAAAGATCCGGGCCCCCCGCAACCTGTCAAATAACTCCGTGATCAACGGTAGGGGGTATTTGTTTTTAACCGTGATAGCATTGAGACCTCGGTAGTCAATGCAGGGGCGTAACTCTCCGTTCTTCTTCTGTACGAAGAAGAACCCTGCACCAGCCGGTGAAACAGATTTTCTGATGAAACCCCTAGCCAGGTTCTCGCGGATATATTGGGACATAGCCTCCATCTCAGGGAGTGATAAGGGGTAAACACAGCCTCGGGGAGGCTCTGTGCCTGGCAGGAGATCAATCGGGCAATCATAGGACCGGGCGGCGGGAGCGTCTCCGCAGACTTCTTAGAGAAGACGTCCGCATACTGGTGGTAGGGTTTGGGGAGCGCGGAGAGATCCGCAGGCACTTCAGTGGAAGCCACCTGAACGCTGCCCCTCAGGCACCTTCCCTCACAGTCCTTGCCCCAGCCCAGTATCCTCCCGAAGCCCAGTCAAAATGAGGGAAGTGGCAACGAAGCCAGGGAACTCCGAGGAGCACCTGATCAATGCCATTGGGCATAATAAGTGTCAGAGACACCGCACTGCACTTGCTCATAGAGCCAGTGCGCGTGTCCTGAGAACAGAAGCAGTGCTAAAAGATACCTGTAGAGACGGGCAGCAGAGGTGACCATGCGTGCTTCAGGCTAATAGTGTCAGGGTCCAGTCAGTGCTGGAAGGTAAAGTGGTATAGGACCTGCGGACACTGAAACTGAATAATCTGCACGGGACCTATGGTCATGTGACTGCAAGGGGGCGGGGCTTAGCGTCCTGTATTCAGATAGGACAGGACACCATACAACAACTCAGAGTCAGGCAAAAAAGAGGTCACAGCAGTACGGGCAAACGAGGTACAGGAGGGACAAACAGACGGGTAGTCAGACAGAGCCAAAGGTCATACACAAGAGGGCGACGTGGTACCAAGGGGACGAGCAGAGAGAAGTCGGGTCACAAGCAGAGAGTCATACACGAGAGGTAGCGCAGTACAAGAGGGTCAGGCAGAACTCGTAACAGGGACAGAACCAGATCACAACCGAACAAGCAAGCAAGATATCAGGCACAAGACACACGTATACAAGAGGTCACTTAACTCAGCCGAGGGCAGGAGTATAACTGACACCGGACCTAGGTCCAGTGAGAACTAAATAGCCTCCTGCTGCCAGAGAAAGGCAGCACAATTAACCCATAGTCTAACCAGGACGGGTCAAAGAGAAATCCCGTCCTGGATCATGACAGTACCCTCCTCTCAATGGGGGGCCACCGGACCCCCAGGTCTCTCGGGGTACTTGGCGTGAAAGGCTTGGATCAACCGATCCGCATGAACTGATCGAGCAGGAACCCACGAGCGTTCCTCAGGACCGTAGCCCTTCCAATGTATCAGATACTGAAGGGCGCGACGGACCAACCTGGAGTCGACAATTCATTCCACCTCGTACTCAGCCTGCCCATCTACCAGAACCGGTGTCGGGGAAGATGATGATCGCTCCCCACTGGACCTCACAGGTTTCAAAAGGGCCTTATGGAAAACATTAGGGATCCTTAGAGATGGCGGAAGACTCAACCGAAAAGCCACCGGGTTAACTGCTTCGGTAATTACATAGGGACCTATAAACTTTGGTCCAAGCTTCGCAGAGGGGACCTTGAGCCTTATATTTTTGGTGGATAACCATACCTTATCTCCGACCTGAAACACTGGACCCACGGATCGTTTTTTGTCCGCAAAAAATTTAAATTTGTCCTGGGCCTTCGTAATGTTATTCTGGACCTCTCGCCATACCTCCCCCACCCGCTGGATCGTCTCGTCCGCCCCAGGACACCCAGAATTCAAGCGGGAAAATTCTCCAAAATGAGGATGAAGCCCATAATTGCAAAAAAAAGGAGATGTACCCGTAGACTGGTTAGTGCGGTTGTTAAAAGCAAACTCAGCCAATGGTAGCACAGAACACCAATCATCCTGTCGGGCTGAGGTCAAACAACGCAGAATTTGCTCCAGAGACTGATTGGTCCGCTCAGTCTGCCCATTAGTCTCTGGATGGTAGGCGGATGAAAAGGACAGACCAATACCCAACCTCCTACAAAAAGCTCTCCAAAACCTGGACACAAATTGCACTCCCCTATCAGACACCACATTCAGGGGTACCCCATGCAACCGCACCACATGCTCCACAAACAATCTGGACAATGTTTCCGCATTAGGTAGAGCTGCCAAAGGTACAAAATGTGCCTGCTTACTAAACCTGTCCACTACGACCCAGACCACGGTATTACCCTTGGATGGGGGAAGGTTGGTGATGAAATCCATGGACAGATGAGTCCATGGTCTCTCAGGAATTTGCAGTGGTACCAATTCCCCGGCCGGCCGGTTATGGGTAGTTTTCGCACGGGCACAAACCTCACACGCAGACACATACTCCCCAACATCAGAGGCTAAAGAAGACCACCAGAATATTCTAGCAATGGCCTTCCGGGTCGCTGAGATCCCTGGATGTCCACCCAGAACTGAGTCATGGAACTCCTGGAGGACCTTGAGACGAAACTGAGCTGGCACAAAAAGTTTATCCACCGGCTTAGCTGGAGGTGCAAGAGCCTGGGCTTCTCGAATCTCCCGTTCCAACACATTAGAAACCTCTGCCACCACCACCCCAGGCTGAAGAATGGAGGATGGAGGTTCCGGTGGGGACACCGGATCAAGACTGCGTAACAACGCATCCGCTCTGATATTCTTGGATCCTGGTCGGAAAGTGATCGAGAAGTTGAATCGGGAAAAAAAAACGACAATCTAGCCTGTCTGGGAGTCAACCTTTTAGCTGACTCAATGTAAGCTAGGTTTTTGTGGTCCGTGATTACCGTTATAGGATGAACAGCCCCCTCCAAAAAATGCCTCCATTCTGCAAAAGCCAATTTTACGGCCAGAAGTTCCCGATTCCCCACATCATAGTTTCTCTCCGCAGGGGAGAACTTCTTTGAGAAAAAGGTGCAAGGTCTTAAATTGGTCAAAGTGGCGGGTCCCTGGGACAATACCGCCCCCACCCCCACCTCTGAGGCGTCTACCTCAACAATAAATGGTTCAGAGGGGTCCGGTTGGATAAGAACCGGGGCCGACATGAAACATTTTTTCAAAAACTGAAATGCCGCCACCGCTGCGGTTGACCAATTCTTGATATCGGCCCCCTTTTGAGTCATGTCTGTGAGGGGGCGGGGCTTAGCGTCCTGTATTCAGATAGGACAGGACACCATACAACAACTCAGAGTCAGGCAAAACAGAGGTCACAGCAGTACGGGCAAACGAGGTACAGGAGGGACAAACAGACGGGTAGTCAGACAGAGCCAAAGGTCATACACAAGAGGGCGACGTGGTACCAAGGGGATGAGCAGAGAGAAGTCGGGTCACAAGCAGAGAGTCATACACGAGAGGTAGCGCAGTACAAGAGGGTCAGTCAGAACTCATAACAGGGACAGAACCAGATCACAACCGAACAAGCAAGCAAGATATCAGGCACAAGTATACAAGAGGTCACTTAACTCAGCCGAGGGCAGGAGTATAACTGACACCGGACCCAGGTCCAGTGAGCACTAAATAGCCTCCTACTGCCAGAGAGAGGCAGCACAATTAACCCATAGTCTAACCAGGACGGGTCAAAGCGAAATCCCGTCCTGGATCATGACAATAAGCAGGGACAGAGTCTCCTGATGTGAGGGTGAAATAGAGAGTCCGAGTGGGGCTGTCTGATGGGTCACCTGAGACGGTAACGGTGCCCCATTTACCACCCTAATGGTCAGAGGTTGGGAGAGTAACACCAGAGGGATAGCGTGTCTCTGGGCAAAAGTCGAGGACATAAAGTTCCCCTCGGCCCCGGAATCCAGGGTGACCTCTGCCTCCCAGGTGGAGGACCCACTATCTAACGTACCCCGGAACACCGGATTGGGTGAAAAGGGTCCCACCTTGGATTGACCACCACCTACGGCCACTGAACGTGGTCGTCTTTTCGGCTGCTGAGGGCATGTGCCAGCCGAGTGGCCAAACTGTCGGCACTGATAACAGCGCACAGAGCTTCGCATCGGACGCGACTTAGTGCCGGTGCGAGACACCTCCATAGGCTCAGAGGAAGGGAGCTCCTATGCGGGATATATCAGCGGCTCGGTAAAGGTGGGAGCCAAATTAACCCTACGTCTGGATTGCGCTCGTTCCAACCCGCGCTCCGTGAAGCGGAGATCAATGCGGGTGGAAACGGCGATCAACTCCTCCAGACTTGTGGGAATTTCCCTAGTAGCTAGAGCATCTTTTACGTGCTCAGCCACTCTAACTCGGAAGCCAGTGTCCGAAACTGGACATCATGATAGCTCACCGAAAGTGACCCTTGTGTTAAGGATAACAGTTGGAGAGCCGTATCGTGTGTGACCCGTGGTCCCAAGAAGACTTGCTTCAGAGCCGCGAGGAACTGAGCAGCTCCCTGTACCACGGGATCATCACGTTCCCACAATGGCGTGGCCCGCTGTAATGCCCGGCGAGACAACAGGGAGACAATAAATCCCACCTTAGCCCGCTCTGTAGGAAACCGTGCAGCCAGCAACTCCAGCTGAATGGAGCACTGACTAACGAATCCCCTACAGGAGGCACTATCACCCGAAAACTTATCGGGGAGCGGGAGGCGAGACATTGCCAGCAAGGGCAAAAGTGTGGGCGCACGTGAGACAGCCTCAGCGACTGTCTGAGCAGCAGCTAGTGCAGCATTCGCAGCTGAGTTGGTGCTCTCAATAGCCGCCAACCTGCTCTCCAGCTGCCGAATGTAGCGCTGCAGCTGCTGCACGTCTGCCATTGCCAGCCAGACCCTGGCGCTAGTGTAATGTTAGGGTCGGCGGATCGCACCAAATATAAATAATAGTAGGTGCGTTCGCCGCCCGGGGTCCACCGTGCGGTAGGTGACAGGACCGCTGCTGAACAATGGCAGATGCACCTAGTAGGTGCGGGACTGTGCTCGGGTCAACGTCACCCGAACGCTAAGGGCGACTCCGTACAAACACAGAGTCGCTTGGAGAACACTAAAGCAAAGGCACAGGCCCTGTTAGCGTCACAGAGGCCTGCGTGTGGCGTCGCAGCCGCAAACACCAATAGTTGCTGTTACTACAGCGCAGCGGCAGAGAAAAGCCGCAAGCGTCGGCGCCGAGGACCAGGCGCTGACGGACGCTAGTGTAGGTATGGAGCAAGTGGGGTGTAGCTTGCCACAACCCTGGAGCTGACTATTCACACTCGGTCACCACTCGTAATATCAGAGGGTAGGGGTTTCATAATGAGTCAGACACCAGTCCATACATCCATCACCTTACACACACAGAATAATATGCTACACTAGCGCATGGCCGAGCCGCCATGCGGGCTTTTTATAGCCATGCGCTTCCGGGACCTTCCAGTACTTTGGGAAGGACCAATCAGATCCGACATAGGACCTGCACATGTGACCCCTGCTCTCCACTGAGAGGACAAGTTGCGGGCATGCCCAGTAGCATGGCACGAGGACTTAGCCTCTGGAGCAGTTCCCTGCAAAGCAGGTTGCGCTACCATTGCTGCACCAGAGGTGGCAGCAACATCCAGGCTCACAGAACGAGTCTGAGGGGAATGCCTGGCTCGACCTGATTGCTGAGCAGGAATCTGAGCGGTCGGAGGAGAATGAAAGACCGCAGGATGTCTGGCTCTGTGCAGTGCCAGGAATCCGACGCCTAACAAGAAAAACCACAGTCAACAAAGACGGTAGTCACAACCGGACCGCCTGTAAGTTCCAGTTCCACCTGAAACGAGGAAAAAGGTACCTGGGAGTCTGGGCAACCTCCTCGATTGTTACCCAGACTCAGTTGTTTTCCTGACAGCTTCACTGAAGAGGGGCAAGAAGGACAGTGCCTTTTCCAATGTCCAGAGGATCCACAGTAAAAGCACAGTTGGTTGTTTCTACGGTGTCTCCTCTCTTTTTCCTTCAACGAGGTGGCACCAACCTCCATGGGCTCAGGACTAGATGCAGAGTCTTTCAGGTTGGAGAATAAAGGGTACTCCTGCAGCATGACCCCTCTTACCCGCAGCCTACGGTCCATGCAGACAGCCTGGATCATAGCGTCCTCCAAAAGAATCTGGTGGAGGATGAAGGGTCAGGGCATCTTTCAAACGTTCGGACAGGCCTCTACAGAACAAACCCCGGAGGGCAGCATCATCCCAGGAGACCTCCGCTGCCCAGCGTCAGAGCAGAACCACTCAGCCGAGTTTTTCCCCTGGCAGACACTCATCACCATATCCTCAGCTAGACTCACATGATTGGGTTCATCGTAGATGTGTCCGAGTGCCTCGAAGAATGCATTCACTGACATTCCCTCAGGGGAGGTAAGGGGAAGGGAAAAAGCCCAAGCCTGAGGGGAGCCCCTTAACAAAGACATAATGACCCCAACCCTCTGACTCTCATCCCCAGAGGAGCGTGGCCTTAACGAAAAGAAGAGCTTGCACCCCTCCTTAAAAACCTTAAATTTTTTTATCCCTAGAGAAAAAGTCAGGCAGTTTAACAGGTGGTTCGGAGGAGAATAAGGAAATATCTGTGGTACCCTCACTCAGGGCCCCAGAAGGAAAAGAATCTTGCATGGCATCAACAACCTCCCTCTGAACCTGTTGCTGCGACTGAGCCAAGGTTCGCTGCTTCACAGACAGTTTTTGCATCATTTGAGTGAGGCTATTCACTTGCTCAGAGAGAGCATGCAGCAGATCCATGACCAAAGGAAAAAAAAGTGCAAAACCTAGTTTAAATGTTTTGGGTCAGCTATAATGTCAAGAACACCGCACTGCACTTGCTCACAGAGCCAGTGCGCGTGTCCTTAGTAGAACAAACTATGTTAAAAGATACCTGTGGAGCTGGGCATCAGTGGTGGAGATGTATGCTTCAGGCAAACAGGACCGGAAGCCCCTGACTACTAAGGGGCGGAGCTGGCTGCAGGTCTCCCAGAGGAAGCAAGAGCAGAGAAATGCCGGACAGAAATAAAGATCCTACCAGCAGGTATAGCACAAGCAGAAGTGCTGATGAGCGCTAGACAGGAGGGATGTCAGGGACAGGCTAAGGGTCACAACCGTACGGACAGCAGAAGTACCAGGTGCGTAGACAGGGAATCACCAGAGATGTAGCTGAAGTCTGAATCCAGGAAAATAGACACACAGTACCAAATCAGCAGACAGAACAGATAATCAGGACTTAGCAAGAGATCAGTAAACCAGAACAGGCAATAGACAGTACAGAAACGGCAGGCAAGCGCACAACAGGGACAGACAGGGTCAGAAGCCAAGATATCAAACACAGAAGTATGCACATGGCACAAGGCACAAGCGCACAGGGGTCACTTAAACTAAGCCAAGGGCAAAGGTATAGCAGACAGAGAACCCTGGTAAAGAGTGAGTATAAATATCCCTCCCAGATCCAGAAAGAGGCCACATATACTTAACCCTGTGAGTGCAGGGCAAGAACCCTGTCCAAACCAGGACACCAGCATCAGCAGGGGTAGCAAAACTACCAGCCTGACCACCAAGAGCATGTTCAGGCACATAGTAGCAAAGTACCTGACTTTGTGGGTCAAACCCCAAGGTCTAGGAATACTGTCTGCATGTGGCAACACAGTATGGGAGTACCCAATTACTAATAATGGGAACATTGCTTTCAGGAGGCCCTTCTATGTGTCTCTTCAAAGGAGGTTTGGGGTGCATCTAAATTTGGTGTAGGGCAGGCCTTACATTCAATGCATAGGCAAACAGTGTGGGAGTACCAAATTCCTAACAATGGGAACATTGCTTTCGGGTGGCCCTCCTGTATGTCTCTTCAAAGGGGTATAGGGGTGAGTAAATTTGGTGCTGAGCAGGTTTTGCATTCATTGCATAGGCAAACAGTATGGGAGTACCAACTTCCTAATAATGGGAACATTGCTTTCAGATGGCCCTCCTCTACATCTCCTCTACATCTCTTCAAAGGGTTATTGGGGGTGCTTCCAAATTTGGGGAAGTTGTAGTATTCACTGCATAGGCAAACAGTATGGGAGTACCAAGTTCATAATAATGGGAACATTGCTTTCAGGTGGCCCTCCAGTACATGTGTACAAAGGGATATTGGGGTGTGTCCAAATTTGGGGCAGGTGTTGCATTCACTGCATAGGCAAACAATTTGGGAGTATCAGCTTCCTAATAATGGGAACATTGCTTTCAGGTGGCCCTCCTGTACGTCTCTTGAAAGGGGTATTGGGGTGCATCTAAATTTGGTGCAGGGCAGGCCTTGCATTCTTTGCAACAGTATGGGAGTTCCAAATTCCTAATAATGGGAAGATTGCTTTCAGGTGGCCCTCCTGTACATCTCTTCAAAGGAGTATTGGGGTGCATCCAAATTTGGGGCAGCCCTTGCATTCACTGCATAGTCAAACAGTATGGGAGACCCACAAAGGGAACAACAAAGCATAGTCGGCTGATGGATCTCCAAGAATAGTAAACACTGCATGATGGCCTTATAAAAATCATCTTTCTGACTTTCAGAGTCCCTCCTTCATAAATGAAACAGGATGTGTCTGATGATGTGTCACACACCACATGGCCAGCTAAGGTTGTAAAATGACATTTCCCAGTGAATGCATTTGTCTAAAGTTCAAAAATGCATCAAAAACGCTACGTGTGAACATAGCCCAAGGTGTGGAAGAGCAGAGTATTTTTGTTTTTAGTTATTTACTAGCTGAAGAGGCCGGTGTTGCCCGGGCATAGTAACTAACTGTGGTTAGTTGTAACAAATTATAATGATTATATTGCAAATTGTCGCTGTATGTCATCTCCTCCTGTATGTACTGTATATCTGTGTGTCATGTTCTCCTGTATATAGTGACATTGGACAGAGGGAGATTGGAAAAAAGTGTTATGGACAGCCGACTCCAAGTTTGAGGTGTTTGGATTACACAGAAGAACATTTGTGAGACACAGAACAACTGAAAAGATGCTGGAAGAGTGCCTGACACCATCTGTCAAGCATGTTGGAGGTAATGTGATGGTGTGGGGTTGCTTTGGTGCTGGTAAACTGGGAGATTTGTACAAGGTAAAACGGATTTTGAATAAGGAAGGCTATCACTCCATTTTGCAACGCCATGCCATACCTTGTGGACAGCGCTTGATTCGATCCAATTTCATCCTACAACAGGACAATGACCCAAAGCACACCTCTGTTATGAACAGGTCACCAAGGAGGATGGCAGGAATAGGCTAGACCACCAGGAAACCCGAAAGGTTGGTAACTTAGTGGATGGCAGACCTCTAATCCTAACAACACAACTAACAGCAGCCGTGGAGCGTACCTACGATGCCCTAGATGCCTCGACACAGCCGGAGAACTAACTAGGCCTAAAGCAAGAAAGGTGAAATCTGAACTGCCCCGGAGTAGAACCCCAAAGAAATAGATAGCCCCCAAACGTACAGTATATTGTCGGTGAGACCAGATGAGGGACAAACACAGGCAGAAAATAGACTGAGCAAATGATGGGGCCCAAACTCTCTAGATAGGATAGGAAAGGAAAGACACTCTGCAATCACGCAAAAAACCCTCAAAAATCCAACACGTCTGATGTACAAAAAATACTGAGGTCTCATGACCTCTCCCCCACTATATCAGCATTCTGGTGTAAACTGGCAGCAAGCAAAAGAGACTAATATAACAGGTTACTGAACAAACTGACACAAGCTGCAACACATGGAGCAGGGTCAAGCACATCCCCAGTTGGGAGCACGCTGAACCCACAAAGCAAAGCAAAAAGTAGCAAAGCCAAATCAGGAGCAAAGGATTAGCAAATGAACAACTTAGCTGAAAAATGCAGGATCAGGCAGGAAACAGCAGATCTCAAGTTTCACAGGAAGAACTAATCACCAGCAACAATTGAGGGAAGCCTGCTCACTTAGATACTCCCAATCAGTAACCCCAGATATTCAATCATCATCATCAGGTGGCAGACCTCTGTCAATCTGGCCAGCTCCACTACCCACAGCAACCACCAGAGGGAGCCCTGACTCAGAAGTAAGAGAATTCACAACACACCTCCAAATTATGCAAGAACTATTTAGGGAAGAAGCAGGCAGCTGGTATTCTATCTGTAATGGAGTGGCCAGTGCAGTCACCAGATCTCAACCCCCTTGAGCTGTTGTTGGAGCAGCTTGACCATATGGTACGCAAAAAGTGCCCATCAAGTCGAACGAACTTGTGGCAGGGGCTTCTGGAAGCATGGGATGAAATTTCTCCAGATTACCTCAGCAAATTAACTGCTAGAATGCCAAAGGTTTGCAATGTTGTAATTGCTGCAAAGGGAGCATTCTTTGATGAAAGCAAAGTTTGAAGGAGAAAATAATTATTTCAAATAAAAATCTTTTTTTCGAACCTTGTCAATGTCTGGGCTAAATTTTAAATTCATTTGGGAACTCATTTGATAAAAGTATGAGATTTCATGGAAAGCACAAAATTGTCTGGGTAACCCAAAACTTTAGAACAGTTGTGTACCTGTCTGTCATCTCCTCCTGTATATAGTATATACATGTATGTCATCTCGCCCTGTATATAGTATATACCTGTATGTCATCTCCTCCTGTATATAGTATATACCAGTATGTCATCTCCCCTGTATGTAGTATATACCTGTATGTCATCTCCTCTTTTATATAGTATATACCTGTATGTCATCTCCCCTGTATATAGTATATACCTGTATGTCATCTCCCCTGTATATAGTATATACCTGTATGTCATCTCCCATGTATATAGTATATACCTGTATGTCATCTCCCATGTATATAGTATATACCTGTATGTCATCTCCCCTGTATATAGTATATATCTGTATGTCATCTCACCCTGTATATAGTATATACCTGTATGTCATCTCCCCTGTATATAGTAAATTCCTGTATGTCATCTAGTCCTGTATATAGTATATACCTGTATGTCATCTGCTGTATATAGAATACACCTGTATGTCATCTCCCCTATATATAGTATATACCTGTATGTCATCTCCCCCTGTATATAGTATATACCTGTGTCATCTCCTCCTCTATATAGTATATACCTGTATGTCATCTCCTCCTGTATATAGTGTATATACCTGTATGTCATCTCCTCCTGTATATAGTGTATATACCTGTATGTCATCTCCTCCTGTATATAGTGTATATACCTGTATGTCATCTCCCCCTGTATATAGTATATACCTGTGTCATCTCTCCTGTATATAGTGTATATACCTGTATGTCATCTCCCCCTGTATATAGTATATACCTGTGTCATCTCCTCCTGTATATAGTATATACTTGTATGTCTGTTTTGTAACTGATTTAAAAGATTGTAATGAATAAGAAAATGCTCACATGAGAATTGAATAAAACTAAATTGATTTACCTAATTAATGATAAGAAACCACTTCACTACCAAGGGTGGTTTGCACGTTAACTACCGGGCCAATTTTTACAATTCTGACCACTGTCCCTTTATGAGGTCATAACTCTGAAACGCTTGCATGGATCCCGGTGATTCTGACATTGTTTTCTCGTGACATATTGTACTTCATGATAGTGGTAAAATTTCATTCATATAACTTGCGTTTATTTATGAGAAAAATGGAAATTTGGCGAAAATTTTGAAAATTCCGCAATTTTCCAACTTTGAATTTTTATGCCCTTAAATCACAGAGATATGGCACACAAAAAAGTTAATAAGTAACATTTGCCACATGTTTACTTTACATCAGCACAATTTTGGAACCAAAATTTTTATTTGTTAGTAAGATATAAGGGTTAAAAGTTGACCAGCGATCTCTCATTTTTGCAACACCATTTTATTTTTAGGAATCACATCACATTTGAAGCCACTTTGAGGGGTCTATATGATAGAAAATACCCAAAAGTGACACCATTCTAAAAACTGCACCCCTTAAGGTGCTTAAAACCACATTCAAGGAGTTTATTAACCCTTCAGGTGCGTCACAGGAATTTTTTGAATATTTAGAAAAAATTAACATTTAACTTTTTTTCACAAAAAAAATTACTTCAGGTTCAATTTTTTTTATTTTACCAAGTGTAACAGGAGAAATTGGACTGCAAAAATTATTGTGCAATTTGTCCTGAGCACACTGATACCTGATATATGGGGGGAACCACTGTTTCGGCGCATGGCAGAGCTCGGAATGGAAGGAGCGCCGTTTGACTTTTTCAATGCAAAATCGGCTGGAATTCTGATCCGACGCCATGTCGCGTTTGGAGAGCCCCTGATGTACCTAAACAGTGGAAACCCCCCACAAGTGACCCCATTTTTGAAACTAGACCCCCTAAGGAACTTATCTAGATATGTGGTGAGAACTTTGAACCCACAAGGGCTTCACAGAAGTTTATAATGTACAGCGGTACAATTAAAAAATCATATTTTTTCCACAAAATGATCTTTTCACCCCCAATTTTTATTTTCCCAAGGGTAACAGGACCCTAAAGGTTATTGTGCAATTTGTCCTGAGTACGCTGATACCCCATATGTGGGTGTAAATGACTATTTGGGCACATGGCAGAGCTCGGAAGGCAAGCAGCGCCATTTGACTTTTTTGGCTGGAATTGAGATCAGACACCATGTCGCGTTTGGAAAGCCCCTGATGTACCAAAACAGTGGAAACCCTTCACAAATGACCCCATTTTGGAAACTAGACCCCCCAAGGAACTTATCTAGATGTGTGGTGAGAACTTTGAACCCCCAAGTGCTTCACAGAAGTTTATAACGCCCAGGCGTGAAAATAACAAAAAAAATTTTTTCCACAAAAATGATATTTTTGCCCCAAAATTTTTATTTTTCTAAGGGCAACAGGAGAAACAAGACCCCAAAAGTTGTTTTGCAAATTGTCCTGAGTAGGCTGATACACCATATGAGGGGGTAAAACACTGTTTGGGTGCATGGCAGAGCTTGGAAGGGAAGGAGCACCATTTGACTTTTTCAACGCAGAATTGGCTGGAATTGAGATCATATGCCATGTTGCGTTTGGAGAGCACCTGATGTGCGCAAATAGTGGAAACCCCCAATTCTAACCCTAACCCTAACCCTAGCCCTAACCCTAACCCTAGCCCTAACCCTAGCCCTAACCCTAGCCCTAACCCTAACCCTAGCCCTAACCCTAATGGGAAAATGGAAATAAATACATTTTTTAAATTTTATTATTTTTCCCTAACTAAGGGGGTGATAACGGGGGGTTTGATTTACTATTTATGGCGGTTTTTATGTTTGACAGCTGTCGCACGCTAAAAGACGCTTTTTATTGTAAAAATAGTTTTTGCATCACCACATATTGAGAGCTATAATTTTTCCATATTTTGACCCACCGAGTCATGTGAGGTCTTATTTTTTGCGGGACGAGTTGACGCTTTTATTGGTATCATGTTCGGGCATGTGACATTTTTTGATCGCTTTTTATTTCATTTTTTGGGACGCAGAATTTACAAAAACCAGCGTTTCATGAATTTCTTTTGGGTGGTGCGTTTACGCCGTTCCGGGTGCGGTAAAATTTATAAGGCGGTTTTATTCTTCGGGTCAGTATGGTTACAGCGATACCTCATTTAGGTCGTTTTTTTATGTTTTGGCGCTTTTATGCAATGAAAACAATTTTATATAAAAAATAATTATTTTTGCATCACTTTATTCTGCGAGCTATAACTTTTTTATTTTTTCGCTGATGATGCTGTATGGTGCCTCGTTTTTTGCGGGACAAGATGACGTTTTCAGCGGTACCATGGATATTTATATGCGTCTTTTTGATCGCGCGTTATTGCACTTTTTGTTCGGCGGTATGATAATAAATCATTATTTTTTGCTTCGTTTTTTATTTTTATTTTTTAAGGGGTTCGCTTAAGGGGTTAACTATTGGGACAGTTTTATAGGGCGGGTCGTGACGGACGCGGCGATGCCAAATATGTGTACTTTTATTGTTTTGTTTTTTTTTATTTCCAAAAAATGAATTTATTGGGGAATATTTTTTTTTTTTTTTTAATTTATTTGGCGATTTTTTTTAAATTATTTTTACACTTTTTTTTTATTTTTTTTACTTTATTACAATGTCCCAGGTGGGACTTCACTGTCCTGTGACAGATCACTGATCTGTCACATCACAGATCACTGTGACAGATCAGCGATCTGTCACAGGCACTGCACAGGCTTCCTCATGCCTGCGCTTTGCAGGCACTGAGGAAGCCAGCTTCCTGCAGGCCCCCGGAGGTCCCCGTCGCCATATTGGATCCGGGGGCCTGGAGGAAAGGAGTCCCCCGCAGCAGCGCTGCACATTGCGCTGCCGTGGGGGGCTCAGGGAAGCAAGGAGGGAGCCCCCTCCATGCCGATGCTTCCCTTTAACCCCCGGTACACCGCGATCGTGTTTGATCGCGGTGTGCAAGGGGTTAACGTGTCGGGGGCGGTCCGTGACCGCCCCTGACACATTGCGTCGGGTGTCAGCTATGATAATTAGCTGACACTCGGCCGCGATCAGCGGCGCTCACCACGTGGGCGCCGCTGATCGCGATGACGTAATATTCCATCCATGGTAATTAGGTCCATGGTCACATGGACGGAATATTACGTCATTTGTAGGTAAGGGGTTAAATTATAAACAGTATAAACAAACACATGTGCATCAAAACAAGCATTATTCATACATTACATTATTAAGGTAGAAAGTCCATCCATCTGTGTGTGATTGTCCTGGAAGCAAGAGAACATAATAAGACCACATCTGTCCTAGTGTCTCTCTCTATATGGCACATCTCCAATCTCCCTCTTTCCCTTTATGCTTCTCTCACACGGCGCCCACATACAGAATCATATTGCATCTGTTGTGGTCTTTCGCCATTTAAAAGCATCAAGGTCTAGCACCAAATAACAGCGGTCTGTCAGTTGGAAGGTATTACATTACAAACCCTCAAGTGAGAAATGCACATTTATGCATCACCAAGATCAAACCCAATTCATATATCAGCCAGCGCATACGTCATAGTATGCTCACAGGAATATTTTTCTTCTTAAAAACTCTAGAACAAAAACAAACATCATTAGACATCAAAAAATGTTCAAACACAATTTTCAGGGGATGTTCCACAAATTTTTTATTTAAAATCTGCAATTAAAATTATTCCATGAGGGAATCTTGGCAGGGGGTGTAGTATGCCGTGGTATTGGAAGAGTGCAAGGGGCGGTTACAGTGGGGGCTTTGCATGCCTCCATCAGGTGTCCCACCTCTATCTTTCCAACCCCCTATCTCATTTGTCGCCACCCTCTTGGGTCTGGCGAGTTGCAATTTACCTTTTCTCCTCAGATCTTGCCATCTTCTCAACAGGTCACTTGTAGAGATCCCATCTATCTCCTGGAATGGAACCCCCACTAGCTATCAGGACACAAAACAACTCCTTCCTGCTCTTTCTAATTTGGGTATCATCCTCTTTTCTCCTTTCTTGATCTACTCTCTTTACTGTACTATTTTTTGACACTTTTGCTTTCACTAGAGCAGATAACTGGGAGATTAGATTGCATGCTGTGTAGACAGTAGTGGAGTTTCCCATAAGTGCACTGAACATAGTGAATAATGGGGCTTTGTAAGCAGTTGGGGCACCTTCTATGAACTTATTCTTCATCAATACTGTCAATATTGCAGCATCTGGTCCCTTCCAATCCTCAACAACAGCAAAGTGATCATTCAGATCTGGCAAAGGATTGCGAGTTATACCACCTATGCATGCAATTTCTCTCAATCTCTGAACTCCATCTGCAAGAGACTCCCATCGTGTCTGTGGTATTAATTCCATGGGAGAGACATACACTTGTGCCACAGAATCCCTCACCAAATGCAACAAATAGAAATTCTCTGCAGTGTCCCTTGCATGTCTCATTTTTAGAAGTACCATAGGATCAATACAAATACTACATAATCAAATAGCTTCTCAATTATTCAGAATTATAGTATCTGAACCATGATCCCATAACCTAAGAATCCATGCTAACCAATGTTCTGTACCTGGTAGCTAATTCTGTTACTCTCCTGCTGTATAACCCCTAGTCACTTTTGTCATTGAAGCTTCTGCTCCTATAGCTGCCTGTACTGCCTGCATCATATCCTCAGTATGCTGTGTGACTTCGCTCCTGATTTTTGCTATTACAATTGGTTTGGCTTGCCTTTCTTCCTCATTTTTCTCACTGTCATCTGAACATTTCTCATGTGCAATCATGGTCCTAATCTGTGCAGTACGAATATCTGACACTGGCTGCTGTCTCCTCCTGCGCCTATTCTTATTCACATTTTTCATTACATAAGCTTCAAAATTCCTTTTCATATTGTCATGCTGTTCCATTTGGTCTCTCAAGGCTGATTGCAAGCTAATCCTTTGCTCTATAGCTGTATGCAGCTCTAAACGCAAGTTATCAATCTCCTGCTGCAAACTTTGAAGTTCTCGATCCCCGACCCATCCAATGGCTGCTGCAGCTTTCTGTTCCCCTGCATCATACCTGAGAGATCAAATTTGGCAGCTACATCCTGGGGATTTGATAAGCGCTGTCCCTCCATATACTTGTTACATTGCTGTGCTATTGGGGTCCACTTTCCTGATAATACCCATTCTGGCAAGGATCTGACACTACTCTCAACTGCTTTCCTACTCTTATCCCACTTCTGACACCACTTTGTTTTGTAATGGATTAAAAAGATTGTAGTGAATAAGAAAATGCTCATACGAGAATTGAGTAAAACTAAGTTAATTTACTTAATAAATGATAAGATTAAATAATAAACAGTATAAATAATAAATACATGGGCATCAAAACATGAATTTTTCATATATTACATTATTAAGGTAGAAAGTCCATCCATCTGTGAGTGATCGTCCAGGAAGCAAGAGAGCAGAAAAACCACATCTCTGTCCTCATCTCTCTCTCTGTATGTCACAACTCCAATCTCCCTTCTGTCCCAACTTCCAGTCCCCTTTTATGTGTTAAAAGTCTATATTGAAACTAAAGGCCCCGTCACACACAGTGATCTCGCTAGCGGGGATCAGCGACCGCCCCCCCGCTGGGTATCACTGATCGTTCTCGATCGGCCTGGGCCATTTTTTGATCGCTGGTCTCCCTCGGGCCAACACGCATCGCTGTGTTTGGCAGGGAGAGACCAGCGATCAGCAACGCTGGATGCTGGTTTCTAATGTAAACATTGGGTATCTAAGAGCCGCGCAGCTCTTAGATACCCAATGTTTACCTTGGAAACCAGCGTGTACGCCCGTTTCCAAGGTAAACATCGGTATCCAGGAGCCGCGGTTCTTGGATACCCGATGTTTACATTAGAAACCAGCTTGCTCACTGGTCCTGATCGCTGGAGGGGCTGTCTATGTGACAACTCACCAGTGATCAGCCTAGCGATGTCCCAGCGATCCCATCAATGTCGGATCGTTGGTGGGATCGCTGGGACATCGTTAAGTGTAATGGGGCCTTTATGGAGAGGCTTTGATCTACCATGGTATGTGTACTGTAAACTTTACAGCCTATAATTAACAGGAATAACAACTCTGGCCTTTGTTTAGAAGATAACAATTAGCCAGTCATTTAACAAACAACTTGGTATATACATTCCTTGGTTAGAAGGTAAAGGCCTCTTTACATTTAGCGATGCACCAGCGATCCCGACAACGATCAGGATCACTGGTGAATCGCTAAATGGTCGCTAGTGAGCTGTCACATAGGCAGACTCACCAGCGATGCAGCAGCGATCTAGCGGTCATTACTTACCTTTCAGACGCGGCAATCCTGACGTCCTCCGTCCGCATCCAGCGTCGCTCGTCGGCGCCAGCAGGAAGCCCAGCAGGAAGCGCCCGATGAGAAATGGATAGTGTTGAGCATTCCGATACCGCAAGTATCGGGTATCGGCCGATATTAGCTGTATCGGAATTCCGATACTTAGTTCCGATACTTTTTTCATATCGAATACCGGAATCGGAAGTTCCCATAATGCTAGGAGCCCGCTCGATTTGATTCAGCCAATGGGGATCCTCAGAAGTGTGGGCACATTCTGTTAGGCATGTAGGCATTTTAACTACTGGCATGGCTGTGATTGGCTGCTGAAATGATGTCATGATGCACTATAAAAACGGCAGCAGCCGCCATTTCGGGTTCACTCTGCTGTGAATTCAGTTAGGGACAGGTTGCTGTTGAAGACTGTGAGGGACAGTTAGAAATAGCGATCATCAAACATATCTATTGCTCTACCCAGGCTACATAATCCATCACTGTAGCATTTTTGTAGCCCAGCAGCGCTGTTTTAATAGCTGTCTGCAAGGGCTGTGTGAGTGCAGACCCACGCTGTGTAGTGTGTCCTGCAGGCACGTCTGCTTGTAGGCCGCCCAGCGTGTGTCTATGCCTCATACACATTTTTCTTTTATTGCTGCTTTTTTTTTCTCCTGTATAGTGTGCTTCCATACGTATCCATATACGTTGGTTGCAAACACTAAAGGAGTGGACAGCGGAGCCTTTCAGCAGCCTTTCAGTGCTATAGCCCATTTCTCTGCACTTTTTGGCTGTCTGATAGGTCTCTCTGTGTGTGAGTGCAGCTCACGTTGCAGGGTGTTCTACAGCCACCGCTCGTTGTAGTCCGCTCAGCGTGCGTCACTGCCTCATACATAGTCCTTTTTTTGCAGCAAATTTAGCCAGATTTTTGCTCCTATATTAGTGTGCTTCCATCCGCATCCATTGTCATTGGTTGGTTGCAAACACTATATAGGATTAGATAGAGGAGCCTTTTTGCTGGCTTGTGCCCTTCAGGGCCAGCCAGACTAGTATCACCCTATTTTTTGGAGCCTCATCAATTGCATTGTAGGTTAGCTTCCTGCATTGTAATCGCTCCAAAAAGTTTGTGATACTATAGCTTTCAAACTTTGGTCACATCTTTTTCGTTTTCCCCCCCCCCAAAAAAAAAGGAAATAAAGTTCACCAAACACTCCACTTTACAGTTGTGTAGGCCACATTAGATCATATTAAAGTGTAGTACACACACTCTTAGCCAAACTAGTGTTTCTTATACTGGTTAGCAGGTGTTCAGGAATAAGAACACTAAGCCACCCCTTTTGTACTTTTCTGCCTATCTTTATCAGTCTACCAAGATGAAGAAGGCAGGGAGTAAGGCACGTGGTCGTGGCCGTGGAGTTTCAGCAGGGAGAGGACGGGGGATTCAGCAGGGAGAGGACGTGGGGATTCGGTGTCTGCTGCGGCCACCAGTGACCCGGCATCCCCCACTTTTACCAGGCAACAGTCCTTCATGCGCAGCTTTGTAGGACCTTGCCGTACCCCACTGCTGCGTGATGAACAAATTGAAGCCGTTGTCAGATGGATGGCAGCTAACGCAGCCACTTCAATGACTTCCGCATCCTCCCAGGGCCAGAGCACTGAAGAGCAACCATCGGTATCTTCACCACCTGCCAAATTGCCCAGGCAGTCTGAGAGCCCTGGACAGGAGCCATCTCAATCTTTACTTCTGTTCTCAGAATCTGTTGGCTTGGAAAGAGGTGGCCAGCCAAGCAGCATTCTAGAGCGTGAAGAAGAGGGAGTATGCAGTGATGCGCAACTGCTTTGTCCCTCTGAATCTGAAGAGGCAGGTGGGCCAGTGCCTATTGTCAGCACACCTCATCTGATGATGATGAGACTCAGTTGCCAATTTCTGGTGCGCACGGTGCTGGCGAGACAACCCAGGACCAGCCGGTGCTTGAAGAGGAGAATGGAGATGATGAGGTCCTTGACCCATCATGGCGTCAGCCACAGGAAGGTGGTGGGAGCAGCTCTGAGGAAGAGATTCCCCGAACGACCAAAAGAGGAGGGAGAGGGCGCCGTCAGTAGCAAGGTCCACCTGACCACCGATGCGTGGACCAGTAGCCATGGACAGGGACGATACCTTTCCCTCACTGCCCATTGGGTCAATGTTGTGGAGCCGGGTACAGATCTGGAGAGTGGCTCTGTACGTATTCTGCCAACTCCAAGGATTGCAGGAATGCAGTCTGTACATATAGAGTCCTCCTCCTACTCTAGTTCCTCGGAATCAGCACTGCATGAGCCTGTTAGGCCAGATATGAGCACAGGTGTGGCCAAACGTCAACAGGCCGTCCTTAAATTAATTTCTTTGGGGAATCGGAGCCACACAGCACAGGAGCTCTGGAATACCATCAAGCAGGAGAGCGATGTGTGGTTTGTGCCAGCGAATCTCCAGCCAGGTTTGGTAGTGAGTGACAATGGCCGAAATCTAGTGGCAGCTCTGGGCCTAGGCAACCTCACTCACATACCATATCTGGCACACGTGCTCAATTTGGTCGTGCAGAGCTTTCTGAGGGACTAGCCGGATCTTGATGCACTGCTGCACAAGGTTCGCCTAGAGTGTGCTCACTTGCGGCGTTCCAGCATGGCAAGATCGCGCATTGCATCTCTGCAACGCCGATTCCGCGTGCCAGAACATCGCATCATATGTGACCTCCCCACCAGGTGGAATTCAACGTTACATATGTTGGAGCGGTTGTGTGAGCAGCAGGCAGCAGTAATGGAGTACCAGCTGCATCAGGCGCAAACAAGTCGCACTGTGCGCCGGACACACTTCACCACCACTGAGTGGGCCACTATGAGGGACATCTGCCAAGTTTTGCGTGCCTTCGATGACTCCACGTGGATGGCCAGTGCTGATGATGCACTAGTCAGCATGACTGTCCCCCTTATCTGTCTGCTTCAAAAAACCTTACAAGCACTAAGTGAGGAGGTTTTTGAAGAGGTCGAGGATGAGGAGTCAGAAATGCCATCTGCTTCTGGCAAGTCTGCGCAACGTGCCTCCACACAAAGGCCCAGGCAGGGGACACTTAGTGAGGAGGATGACGAGGAGTCAATGGAGGAGGAGGAACACATCTCTCCAGAGGAGGGAGGTACACAAGGCTCTAGTAGTCAGTGTGTACAGCGAGGGTGGGGTGATGCTGCCTCAAGCTGGGGACAGCGTTTCCGGTCCAGTTGGCAGTCTGCAGCACATGGTTGATTTCATGCTGCAGTGCTTGTTAAATGACCGCCGCATCGCCAACATTCTCCACACGGCTGATTATTGGGTGTACACCCTCCTAGATCCTCGCTACCGGGACAACTTACAAAGCCTCATACCACAGTTGAACCGGGAGTGAAAAATGCAGGAGTACCAAGAAACACTTGTGCAGGCCATCATGTTCTCCATTCCCCCCGCAAGTGTTGCTGGTAGTGCTTTTCAAAGCAGTCATGTGGGTAGAGGCAGTGGAGGAAGCTCTGCACAAAGAGGTAGCAGAGGCAGTGCCGCAGGACAAGGCAAGGCCAGTTTGGCCCAAATGTGGAAAAGTTTTGTGGGACCGCCACTAACGGCAACACCATCACAGACGGCTCCAGTCAGCAGGAGGCAACGTTTACGTCAGATGGTGACAGACTACTTGTCTTGCCCTATTAGAATACTCCCAGATGGCTCTTCCCCGTTCAAGTATTGGGTCTCTAAGCTGGATACATGGCCAGAGCTTAGCCAGTATGCATTGGAGGTGCTGGCTTGCCCTGCTGCCAGTGTATTATCGGAACGTGTCTTTAGTGCTGCAGGTGGTGTGGTAACAGACCGTCGCACGCGACTATCCGCCGATAATGTTGACCGGCTTACTTTTCTGAAAATGAACAAGGCCTGGATCTCACCTGAATTTGCCAGTCCTCTTCCAGAAAAAATAATTGGCTGGCAACAGGATCCAGGTCTCCAGTTGTGTTCGTGTTTCTATGACCTGAACTTTATTTCCTGGGCTACAGCAACGCCCGTTGTTGCTCAGAAGTGCTGTCCACACAGACAAAACACTCGCTCATGTGTAAGTGGGGTTCGGTAACGTCAGCTGATCCCCTGCTGTGTGTATGGCAAAATGTCCTGCTCCCTCCACAGTCAAGCAACCTCAGATTTACACCTGGCTCCAAGTAGGCCTCGGCCTACTACCTGATTTTCCCTGGGCTCTGACACCGCCAGTTGTTGCTCAGAAGTGCTGTCCGCACAGACAAAACACTCGCTCATGTGTAAGTGGGGTTCGGTAACGTCAGCTGATCCCCTGCTGTGTGTACGGCAAACTCTCCTGCTGTCTACAACTTCTGACTACCTCTGATTTAATATGTTCTCTGATTTGCCCTCTGTCTCCACTCTGTTTTGAGTATTTCCTCCGGCCTACAACACCGCCTGTTTCTGCTCTCAAGTGCCGTCTGCACAATCCACACTTGCTCCTGTGTTACCTGGGTCCTGTAACATCTGCTCATCTCCAGAGGTGAGTACGGCAATGTCTCCTGCTTTGTCTACATTCCCACTACTTGTAGTGGAAAAGTGGACAGAGCAGGAGACATTGCCTGACTCACCTCTAGGGAGAAGCTGCTGTTACAGAACCCCAGTAACACAGGAACAAGTGTGGGTTGTGCAGGCGGCATTTCAGAGCAGCAACTGGCGTGGTTGGAAGCCAGAGGAAATACTCGAAACAGAGTGAAGACTGAGGCCTAATTGGAGTACGTTGACAGTTAGTAGTAGTCTAGAAACAATCGCAAACTGCCACCAAGTAGGCCTCGGCCTACTACCTGATTTTCCCTGGGCTCCGACACCGCCAGTTGGTGCTCAGAAGTGCTGTCCGCACAGACAAAACACTCGCTCATGTGTAAGTGGGGTTCAGTAACGTCAGCTGATCCCCTGCTGTGTGTATGGCAAAGTGTCCTGCTCCCTCCACAGTCAAACAACCTCAGATTTACACCTGGCTCCAAGTAGGCCTCGGCCTACTACCTGATTTTCCGTGGGCTCCGACACCGCCAGTTGTTGCTCAGAAGTGCTGTCCGCACAGACAAAACACTCGCTCATGTGTAAGTGGGGTTCGGTAACGTCAGCTGATCCCCTGCTGTGTGTACGGCAAACTCTCCTGCTGCCTACAACTTCTGACTACCTCTGATTTAATATGTTCTCTGATTTGCCCTCTGTCTCAACTCTGTTTTGAGTATTTCCTCCGGCCTACAACACCGCCTGTTTCTGCTCTCAAGTGCCGTCTGCACAATCCACACTTGCTCCTGTGTTACCTGGGTCCTGTAACATCTGCTCATCTCCAGAGGTGAGTCCGGCAATGTCTCCTGCTTTGTCTACATTCCCACTACTTGTAGTGGAAAAGTGGACAGAGCAGGAGACATTGCCTGACTCACCTCTAGGGAGAAGCTGCTGTTACAGAACCCCAGTAACACAGGAACAAGTGTGGGTTGTGCAGGCGGCATTTCAGAGCAGCAACTGGCGTGGTTGGAAGCCAGAGGAAATACTCAAAACAGAGTGAAGACTGAGGCCTAATTGGAGTACGTTGACAGTTAGTAGTAGTCTAGAAACAATCGAAAACTGCCACCAAGTAGGCCTCGGCCTACTACCTGATTTTCCCTGGGCTCCGACACCACCAGTTGTTGCTCAGAAGTGCTGTCCACACAGAAAAAAACAATCATTCATGTGAAAGTGGGGGTCGGTAACGTCAGCTGATCCCCTGCTGTGTGGAGGGCAAAGTGCTGCTGCCTCCAAATTGTAACTACTTCAGATTTAAACATTCTCTGATTTGGCCTCTGTCTCCACTCTGTCTCTAGTATTTCCCCTGACCTCCAGCACGGCCAGTTCCTGCTCACAGTTGCCGTCCGCGCATTCCACACTTGTTCCTGTGTTCCTGGTGTTCTGTTACGTGAGCAGATCCCCCAATGTGTGTCCGCCACTGTCTCCTGCGCTGTCCACCTTCCCACTGCAAGCGGTGGGAATGTGGACAAAGCAGGAGACAGTGGCAGACACACATCAGGGGATCTGCTGACATTACAGAACCCCAGTAACACAGGAACACGTGTGGATTGGGCAGACGGCTGCTGTACGCATAAACTGGCGGTGTTGGTGGTCACGTGAAATCCTGGAAACAGAGTGGAGACAGATGCCTAATTGGAGCACGTTGACAGTCTGTTGTAGCCTACAAACAATCTAAAACTGCCACCAAGTAGGCCTCGGCCTGCACCATGATTGTCCCTGGGCTCCAACAACGCTAGTTGGTGCTCCGAAGTGCTGTCCACACAGAAAAACACACTTGTTCATGTGTAAGTGGGGTTCGGTAACGTCAGCTGATCCCTTGCTGTGTGTACGGCAAACTCTCCTGCTGCCTCCAAATTCAAACAACGTCTTATCTTAAACTGCCTCCAAGTAGGCCTCAGCCTACAAAATGACTATCCCTGGGCTCCAACATCGTCAGATGTTGTTCGGAAGTGCTGTCCACACAGAAAAACACACTTGTTCATGTCAAAGTGGGGTTCGGTAATGTCTGCTGATCCCCTGCTGTGTGGAGGGCAAAGTGTCCTGCTCCCCCCAAAGTCAAAATACCTCCGATTTACACCTGGCTCTTAGTAGGCCTCGGCCTGCACCATGATTGTCCCTAGGCTCCAACAACGCCAGTTGGTGCTCGGAAGTGCTGTCCACACAGAAAAACACACTTGTTCCTGTGAAAGTGGGGTTCGGTAACGTCTGTTGATCCCCTGCTGTGTGTACGGCAAACTCTCCTGCTGCCTCCAAAGTCAAAATACCTCCGATTTACACCTGGCTCCTAGTAGGCCTCGGCCTGCACCATGATTGTCCCTGGGCTCCAACAACGCCAGTTGGTGCTCGGAAGTGCTGTCCATACAGAAAAAAACACTAGTTCATGTGAAAGTGGGGGTCGGTAACGTCAGCTGATCCCCTGCTGTGTGGAGGGCAAAGTGCTGCTGCCTCCAAATTGTAACTACTTCAGATTTAAACATTCTCTGATTTGGCCTCTGTCTCCACTCTGTCTCTAGTATTTCCCCTGACCTCCAACACCGCCAGTTCCTGCTCACAGTTGCTGTCCATGCATTCCACACTTGTTCCTGTGTTCCTGGTGTTCTGTTACGTGAGCTGATCCCCCAATGTGTGTCCGGAACTGTCTCCTGCGCTGTCCACCTTCCCACTGTATGTGGTGGGAAGGTGGACAGAGCAGGAGACATTGGCAGACACACATCAGGGGATCTGCTGACATTACAGAACCCCAGTAGCACAGGAACACGTGTGGATTGGGCAGATGGCTACTGTACGCATAAACTGGCGGTGTTGGTGGTCACGTGAAATCCTGGAAACAGAGTGGAGACAGATGCCTAATTGGAGCACATTGACAGTCTGTTGTAGCCTACAAACAATCTAAAACTACCACCAAGTAGGCCTCGGCCTTCACCATGATTGTCCCTGGGTTCCAACAACACCAGTTGGTGCTCGGCAGTGTCTTTGGCACGGGTACTCCCTGTTCCCCAGCCTGGTTCCAGCACGCCAGCTGTTTCCGGGTAGTGTCAAGGCCACTATGCCACCAATCTGTTGTCCTGTCGTCTTGCGGCCGGGTTAGCCGACTCTACGGTGCCTGCAGTTTAGGTGACTCCTATGTGGGCTGCGGGAACTGGCACTGAAGGCTGGATCCGTAGTGCCAATGGGACATGGACCCCCTGTAGGACTGTGGGTTTCGGTAACTGCGGCCGGCTTGCGGCCTGGCTACTTTGCTTTGGATGGGTACCTTCTGCTACCCACCCGGGTTCCAGCACTGTCAGCTGGTTCTCGCCAGAGCATTTGGCCTAGGTGCCTCCATCTCGGTATCCGAGGTCCAGCACCGTCAGCTGGTCCTTGGTAGTGCTTTTTAGCACAGGTACCTTCTGCTTAGTAACCGTGGTCCAGCACCGTCAGTTGGTCCTCGGTAGTGCCATTGGCTCTTGTTCCTTCTGCTACCCATCCGGGTGCCAGCACTGTCAGCTGGTTCTCGCCAGAGCCTTTGGCCTAGGTGCCTCCATCTCGGTATCCGAAGTCCAGCACCGTCAGCTGGTCCTTGGTAGTGCTTTTTAGCACAGGTACCTTCTGCTTAGCAACCGTGGTCCATCACCGTCAGTTGGTCCTCGGTAGTGCCATTGGCTCTTGTTCCTTCTGCTACCTATCCGGGTTCCAGCACTGTCTGCTGGTTCTCGCCAGAACCTTTGGCCTAGGTGCCTCCATCTCGGTATCCGAGGTCCAACACCGTCAGCTGGTCCTTGGTAGTGCTTTTTAGCACAGGTACCTTCTGCTTAGTAACCGTGGTCCAGCACCGTCAGTTGGTCCTCGGTAGTGCCATTGGCTCTTGTTCCTTCTGCTACCCATCCGGGTTCCAGCACTGTCTGCTGGTTCTCGACAGAGCCTTTGGCCTAGGTGCCTCCATCTCAGTATCCGAGGTCCAGCAACATCAGCTGGTCCTTGGTAGTGGTTTCTAGCACAGTTACCTCCTGCATAGTAACCGGGGTCCAGCACCGTCAGCTGTTCCTCAGTAGTGACATTCGCTATTGTTCCTTCTGCTGCCACTACGGGTTCCAGTACTGTCAGCTGGTTCTCGCCAGTTTCTCAGCCTTCTTGTACCTTCTGCTACATTTCCAAGATCAAGCTTTTTGAAATTGTCTTTGGTAATCCTTATTGATCTCCATGACGACGACCCTGATGACGACGACCCTGAAGACCACACCAAAGAAGACCAGAAATATGACCCTAAATAATAAGACCAAGAGGACAAAGAACATGAAGACAACCACCAAGATACAGAACAAAAGACAGAAGAACAAGAAGCAGAAGAAGCAAAAGCAGAAGAACAGAAAGCAGAAGAACATTAAGCATAAAACTAAAAATCAGCATAGAAGAAATCAAAATTATAAGCAGAAGAAGACTAAGCAGTAAATGGGGGTGAGTCCGTTCCTCCTCGTGGTGCCCCTGAAAAATGCCTGCTGCTGCAGGCCAAACTGAACGCGGACAAATCCTGTTGTAAATCTTTTGTGACAGGCAGAACGTAAGGTGTAATCTTATAACTTTTATAGATAAGTACTACAGGAATGCCTGTCACCATAAGAAAATGAAGAAAAAGAAGAATAGGAAGAAGATGAAGAAATAGCATATGAAAATTAATAATAGCTGAATAAGAAGAATATGAAGAATGGAAAAAAAAAATTAATGGGAAGAAGGTGAAGAAGAAGAAGATGAATAAGGTGAAGAAAAAGTTGATGAAAAAAATGCTACTGCTGCGGATCATGAAGGAGAAAGTGTGGGAGAAGTACAAAAGAAGGTGAATAGCATGGAAGTTGTGAAACATACATATCTGACTAAATATAAAAAAGTTAACATAGTCAATATCTTTTTAACTCCGAACGTCTTGAAAAAAAAAATTGGAATTAATGCTATGCCATGTGATTTGAATAAACCACTATGTCATTAATGTCTCCTCCACCTCCCACAATATATTCTACATGATTCTTATTTGTTTTCAATTATGTAGAATTAGCCAACAAGGAAATAAAGGGCTTTTTTAAATTCCGATACCGGAAGTCCCATTGACTTGAATACTTTTTTACCATCCGATACGATATTTTTGGGTATCGAACGGTATCGCTCAACACTAGAAATGGAGCTGCGTGATCAGCGATGGACAGCGGGGGAGCCGGTTGGAGGTAAGTATCACACATAGCGATATCGCTAGCGATATCGCTGCTGCGTCACCAAATCGGTGAAGCTTTAGCGATATTGTTAGCAATATCGCTATGTGTAAAACCCCCTATAGTGTTAAGATTGTATTTTCTGGACAGATATATATAACTCTTACTACAATGTCATCTCCCCTATATGTAGTATATACCTGTATATCATCTCTTCCTTTATATATTATATACCTGTATGTCATTCCCCCCCGTATATAGTATATATCTGTATGTCATCTCCTCTGTATATAGTATATACCTGTATGTTCACATGTAAAGTGCCATGGAATAAATGGCACTATAAAAATATAAAAATGGATAATAATAATAATAATAATGTCATCTCCCACTGTATATAGTATATATGTGTATGTCATCTCCCTGTATATCTAATATAAAAAGCTCAAAGTGTGTATGTATGTATGTGTGTATGTGCGCATGTGTGTATGTCCGGGATAGGCATCCGCACCGTCGCAGCAACAGCCACAAAATTTGGCACAGTCAAACGTCTGGACCCCGAGAGCGTCCTAAGCTATGTTGTGAGGTGAAATTTTAACCCCGCGCGTTCCAATTCACCAAACAATTTTGCCCCTATCTACATACTGGGGAAAAAGTGTGTGCGTGTCAAGCCCTGCCCCTCATTATGATGTCATAATGCCCCTATCTACATACTGGGGAAACAGTGTGTGCGTATCAAGCCCTGCCCCTCATTATGATGCCACAATGGTTGCCATGGCGACGCTGATATCATCATAGGCTGCAAGCCCCACCGCTCATTATGACGTCATAATGGTTGACTATGGAATGGAGGATGTGTGATGGGTATATGGGCACTGGACTATGAGATGGAGGATATGTATGACGGGTATATGGGCACGGGCCTATGGGGCGGTGGATATGTATGACGGGTATATGGGCACGGGACTATGAGATGGAGGATGTGTGATGGGTATATGGGCACTGGACTATGGGGTGGTGGATATGTCTGACGGGTATATGTGCACGGGACTATGGTATGGAGGATGTGTGATGGGTATATGGGCACTGGACTATGGGATGGAGGATATGTATGACGGGTATATGGGCATGGGACTATGGGATGGAGGATGTGGGATGGGTATATGGGCACGGGACTATGGGATGGCGGATGTGTATGATGGGTATATGGGCACTCGACTATGGGATGGCGAATATGTATGATGGGTATATGGGCATGGGACTATGGGATGGAGGATGTGTGATGGATATATGGGCACTCGACTATGGGATGGAGGATATGTATGATGGGTATATGGGCACGGGCCTATGGGATGGAGGATGTGTGATGGGTATATGGGCACGGGACTATGGGATGGAGGATAATTATAATTTGTTATAACTAACCACAGTTAGTTACTATGCCCCGGCAGCGCCGGGCTCTTCAGCTAGTAGTATATGCAGTACCTGTATGTCATGTCCCCTGTATATAGTGTATACCTGTATGTTATCTCCCCCTGTATATAATATATACCTATATGACAACTCCAGGTTCCCTCCAATCTGTAGACGGTGGAGGAGCCGTGTCCCCTCAGCACAGAGCATTTCAGTGTGGCGGCTCCGCCCCCTGAGTGTAATACCATTTAGTTAGAAATTGTAAAATAGGACCAATTTAGAGTGGCATTAGTTGAAGCTGTATAAATAAGTTTAAAGCGAACTAGGCATTGTCAAGTTGGTGCTAATACACCAATTAAAATGATACCTGGGTTGGAGAAATTTTTGTAATCTATCTTTGAATTTTTAAGTTAATGAGATGCTCCCCCTGCAGTCTGTGTCAGAGGGTGGTCTCTGCTGGCCATGGTAATAAATTGTGCTATTTCCAGCTTTACAGAAGGACGATACTACCATAGAAATAATAAGAATAATAGGCCTCAGTTGCCACAACTGTCTACAAGGAAAACTGTTGCTCATAGCAACCAATCACAGCTCAGCTTTCATCTTTTATCCCCTTCATGACCCAGCCTATTTTGACCTTAATGACCTGGCCATTTTTTGCAATTCTGACCAGTGTCCCTTTATGAGGTAATAACTCAGGAACGCTCCAACGCATCCTAGCCATTCTGAGATTGTTTTTTCATGACATATTGAGCTTCATGTTAGTGGTAAATTTAGGTCGATAATTTTTGCGTTTATTTGTGAAAAAAATGGAAATTTGGTGAAAATTTTGAAAATGTCACAATTTTCAAATTTTGAATTTTTATTCTGTTAAACCAGAGAGTTCTATGACACAAAATAGTTAATATATAACATTTCCCACATGTCTATTTTACATCAGCACAAATTTGGAAATAATCTTTTTTTGTTAGGATGTTATAAGGGTTAAAAGTTGACCAGCAATTTCTCATTTTTACAACAAAATTTACAAAACCATTTTTTTTAGGGACCACCTCACATTTGAAGTCACTTTGAGGGGTCTATATGGCAGAAAATACCCAAAAGTGACACCATTCTAAAAACTGCACCCCTCAAGCTACTCAAAGCTACATTCAAGAAGATTATTAACCCTTCAGGTGCTTCACAGGAACTAAAGCAACGTGAACGGAAATAATGGACATTTTAATTTTTCCAACAAAAATTTTCTTTTAGCATCAATTTTTTTATTTTCACATGGGCAACAGGATAAAATGGATCCTAAAATTTGTTAAGCAATTTCTCCTGAGTACACCAATACCTCATATGTGGTCATAAACCACTGTTTGGGCGCACGGCAGGGCTTAGAAGGGAAGGAGCGCCGTTTGACTTTTTGAATGGAAAATATGCTGGAATATTTAGTAGTTGCCATGTCACGTTTGGAGAGTCCCTGTGCGCCTAAACATTGGAGCTCCCCCACAAGTGACCCCATTTTGGAAACTAGACCCTCCAAGGAACTTATCTAGATGCATAGTGAGCACTTCGAACCCCCAGGTGCTTCACAAATTGATCCATAAAAAAAAAGGACTTTTTTTCACACAAATTTTCTTTTAGCCTCAGTTTTTTCATTTTCACATGGGCAACAGTATAAAATGGATCCTATAGTTTGTTGGGCAATTTCTCCTGAGTACACCAATACCTCATATGTGGTCATAAACCACTGTTTGGGTGCACGGCAGGGCCCGGAAGGGAAGGAGCACCAGTTTGACTTTTTGAATGGAAAATTAGCTCCATTCGTTAGCGGACATCATGTCGCGTTTGGAGGGCCCCTGTGTACCTAAACATTGGAGCTCCCCCACAAGTGACACCATTTTGGAAACTAGACCCCCTAAGGAACTTATCTAGATGTGTGGTGAGCACTTTGAACCCCCAAGTGCTTCACAGAAGTTTATAACGCAGAGAAGTGAAAATAAAAAATAATTTTTTTTACTCAAAAATTATTTTTTAGCCCACCATTTTTTTATTTTCACAAGGCTAACAGGAGAAATTGGACCACAAAAGTTGTTGTGCAATTTGTCCTGAGTACATTGATACCCAATATGTGGGGGGAAACCACTGTTTGGGCGCATGGGAGAGCTCAGAAGGGAAGGAGCACCATATTGGAATGCAGACTTTGATGGAATGTTCTGCGGGCATCATGTTGCATTTGCAGAATCCCTGATGTGCCCAAACAGTAGAAAGCCCTGACAAGTGACCCCATTTTGTAAACTAGACCCCCCAAGGAGCTTATCTAGATGTGTAGTGAGCACTTTGAACCCCCAAGTGCTTCACAGAAGTTTATAAACGCAGAGCCATGAAAATAAATTTTTTTTTTTTTTCCTCAAAAATGATTTTTTAGCCCACTATTTTTTATTTTCCCAAGGGTAACAGGATAAACTGGACCCCCAAGGTTGTGGTCCAGTTTGTCCTGAGTATGCTGGTACCCCATATGTGGGGAGAAACCACTGTTTAGGCACACAGCAGGGCTCAGAAGGGAAGGAGCACCATTTGACTTTTTGAATGGAAAATTAGCTCCAATCGTTAGCGGACACCATGTCGTGCTTGGAGAGTCCCTGTGTGCCTAAACTTTGGAGCTCCCCCACAGATGACCCCATTTTGGAAACTAGACCCCCTAAGGAATTTATCTAGCTGCATAGTGAGCACTTTGAACCCCCAGGTGCTTCACAGAAGGGTATAACACAGAGCCGTGAAAGTAAAAAAAAAAATTTTTCCTCAAAAAATGATTTTTAGCCTACAATTTTTTATTTTCACAAGGGTAACAGGAGAAATTGGTCAACAAAATTTGTTGTACAGTTTGTCCTGAGTACGCTGGTACCCCATATGTGGGAGGAACCATTGTTCGGGCACGTCGGGGCTCGGAAGGGAAGTACTGATGTTTTGAAATGTCGACTTTGATGGAATGGTCTGCGGGCGTCATGTACTGTACGTTTGCAGAGCCTCTGATGTGCCTAAACTGTAGAAAGTCCCCACAAGTGACCCCATTTTGGAAACTAGACCCCCCAAAGAACTTATCTAGATGTGTGGCGAGCACTTTGAACCCCCACATGCTTCACAGAAGTTTATAACGCTGAACTGTGAAAATAAAAAATCATTTTTTTTCAAAAAAATATTTTTTTTAGCCCCCAATTTTTTATTTTCACAAGGGTAACATGAGAAATTAGACCACTAAAGTTGTTGTGCAATTTTTCCTGAGTACATTGATACCCCATATGTGTAGGTAAACCACTGTTTGGGCACACGTCGGGGCTCAGAATGGAGGGAGCACTGTTTGACATTTTGAACGCAAGATTATCTGGAATAAATGGTGGCACCATGTCGCGTTTGGAGACCCCGTGATGTGCCTAAACAGTGGAAACCCCTCAATTCTAACTCAAACCCTAACCCCAACACACCCCTAACCCTAATCCCAACCCTAGTCATAACCCTAACCACAACCCTAACCCCAACACACCCCTAACCCTAATCCCAACTCTAACCCTAACCACAAGCCTAAACCTAATCTCAACCCCAACCCACTCGTAACTCTAATCTTAACCCTAATTCCAACCCTAACCCTAATTCCACCCCTAACCCTAATTCCACCCCTAACCCTAATTCCAACCCTATTTCTAACCCTAATTCCAACCCTAACCCTAATTCCAACCCTAACCCTATTTCTAACCCTAAACCTAATTCCAACCCTAACCCTATTTCTAACCCTAGCCCTAACCCTAACCCTAGCCCTAGCCCTAACCCTAATGGAAAAATAAAAATATTTTCTTTATTTTATTATTTGATCCTGCCTATGGGGGTGATAAGGGGGGTGTATTTACTTTTTTTTATTTTGATCACTGTAAGAGTTTATCACAGTGATCAAAATGAAAAAAATGAATCTGCAGCCGGCAGGTCCCGGCGGGCGCACTGCGCATGCGCCTGCCATCTTCCAAGATGGCGGCACCCATGATCCGGGATGGCAGGACACCAGGACGGCCAGAGGGACGTCAGGGGCACCGTGGATGGTAAGGGGGGGATCGGAAGGTGGGGGGGAGCGGAAGGATGGGGAGGGGGAGCTGATGGTAATGGTGGCGGCACATAACCGCCGTCCATCAGTGGCAGGGGCCGATCGCCCCCACCAGTCGGTGTGGGGGGGGTCGGGTCTCAGTCTCCAGCAATGCCCGATGCTATTGCAGCATCGGCCAAGGCTGGATTGTAATATTTCACCAATTTTCATTGGTGAAATATTACAAATCGCTCTGATTGGCAGTTTCACTTTTAACAGCCAATCAGAGCGATTGTAGGCACGTGGGGGCTAAGCCACGCACCCAGGGGTTAACTTCAAAAGGTCCTCTGTGTGCGAGTCGGGTGACCTTTCAGTAACCCCGGTCACCCGGAGGGCAATGAATTCATGACGCTGCATAGGCGTCATGGGTCGGATTGGCACCGACTTTCATGACGCCTAAGTGGCGTCAAAGGTCGTGAAGGGGTTAAACAGCTCTGGTGAAATGAAAGATGCTTAGTGATTGGTTGCTATGGGCAACACAGGCAGTGTAACCTGTTGTGGTCAAGAAGATGTGCCTATAGAATATATAGTAACACAAAAAACTTCGGCACTTATATGATAAGTTTATTAACCAAATAGTCAAAAGAAATAAGGCAAACACCACATAACAAAAACAAAAATGACACTGGTGTAGACAGATATATTCCTGCAACGCTACAAAAGGACGTCGACACCTGGAGTGTGTTCCTTAGCCCCCATGCTTCACTCCCCAAAGGCACCTGGAGCGCATCTTTTTGCCCACATGCTGCGCACCCCGCAGGTTTGAAAGAGCATATAGTGCCACATTCAAACACCCGCTTCCACACAGATTTTGCTTGAGAAAGGCTACTAACACCGAAACGATGCAGGAATATATCTGTCTATACCAGGGTCACTTTTCTTTTTGTTATATCGTGGTATTTGCCTCATTTATTTTGACTATTGGTTAATAAATTTATCATATGACTGCAGAAGTTTTTTGTATTACTGTTTGGACTATTTTCTTCAGAGCACCGAAAAAAGTGGTTTGGTACCGTGATAGCCAGTAGAAAAAAATATATAAAGTGCTCTCAGTGAGAGAAACAAAATAGGAATCTTGAGGGTGTGATAACTTTTAATGGCTAACAAATAATAGTGAATGTTGTTACAAAGCAAACTTTTGAGACAACTTACGTCTCTTCATCAGGCTGATAGAACAAAATATTTGAAGAAACCTTATTTATATAAAGTACAGTTTAAAGCACATGCATGGTGTGATACATTGACATTTTAATAAACAAACACTGAGCTTGAAGAGAGAATCCTTAATTAGGTAAGATTAGATAGGTGGGGTGAAATTTCTGTGAGATCAAAGGGCTATTTAAAGGAAATAGCTCAGATATGGTAATGGACCATAAATCCTTCTGACAAATTGAGTCCTGTGTGAATAGAAGTTCTAGATATGCCTTTAGTTTTTTCTGTCATTTGTATGTTAGCTTTCTGACTGAGCACTCCGACCTTCATCAAGCTGTGATTTTAATTACATCCAATCACATTTTGGTTCCTATCTTCCTATAAATACAGGCTTTACCATGTTATTAGCCAGAGGTTAGTTCACACCAGGCAGTCAGTATAGGGACCCCTTCAATGAGATCACCTTGTCGTTGGTGAATGGGCTCACATCTTTTGGCCAAATTTTGTGCTAAGTATCTCATATGTTTTTTCTAGATTACAAAAGCCATTATGCCATTCGTATTTCACATATTTCATATTTGATATGCCTTAATGCAATTGAGTGCAACCATTTCCTTATTTGATATGTTAGGCTAGTTTCACACTTGCTTTTTTTTGCAGCGCTTTTTTCCCGAAAAAAAATGCATTGAAAAAACGCATACATAAGCATACAACTGCTGCGTTTTTTTCAAGCATTTTTATGAGCATGCATGAAAAAAACGCAGCGTTTTTATGCGTTTGTATGCGTTTTTAGCGCGTTTTTACCGCGTTTGCGTTTTTTTCCAACATTTTTAGGTGGCCCCTCACACTACCCAAACCATGACTTTACTAACCCTAACCCTGACCCTAACCCTAACCCTAACCCTGACCCTAACCCTAACCCTGACCCTAACCCTTAACCAAATCATACTTAACCCTAACCCAAACCCTAAACCCTAACTAACCCTAACCCTGACCCTGACCCTAACCCTAACCCTGACCCTAACCCTAACCCTAACCCTAACCCTGACCCTAACCCTAACCCTAACCCTGACCCTAACCCTTAACAAAACCATACTTAACCCTAACCCTGACCCTAACCCTAACCCTAACCCTAACCCTAACCTTAATCCTGACCCTAACCCTGACCCTAACCCTAACCCTAACCCTGACCCTAACCCTTAACAAAACCATACTTAACCCTAATCCTGACCCTAACCCTGACCCTAATCCTTAACAAAACCATACTTAACCCTAATCCTGACCCTAACCCTGACCCTAACCCTAACCCTAACCCTGACCCTAACCCTTAACAAAACCATACTTAACCCTAATCCTGACCCTAACCCTGACCCTAATCCTTAACAAAACCATACTTAACCCTAATCCTGACCCTAACCCTGACCCTAACCCTAACCCTAACCCTGACCCTAACCCTAACCCTAACCCTGACCCTAACCCTTAACAAAACCATACTTAACCCTAATCCTGACCCTAACCATGACCCTAATCCTTAACAAAACCATACTTAACCCTAACCCTGACCCTAACCCTAACCCTAACCCTGACCCTGACCATAACCCTAACCCTAAACCCCCTTAACTAACCCTAACTCTAACCCAAACCCCTAAATTCCATGGTTTAAAAAAAAAAACGCATATGCAAAAAAACGCATACATGAGCATGCCAGTGCGCACATATGCGCATCCATAGGCTATAATGGCCATTTTTAGCGCAAAACGTGCGCATATGTGCGCATGCGCTTTTTTGCAGGGCCAAAAAATGCAACATGCTGCGTCTGGAAAATCCCAACGCACACCCCAAAAAAACGCAGCGCATGAAAATCGCATACATGCGCTGACCAGTGCGCAGGTATGCGCACCCATGTTAAATATAGGGGAAAAAACGCATGCGCAGGTGTGCGTTTTTTTCCAGCGCTAAAAAACGCAAATGTGAAACCAGCCTAAGCTGTTTTTTGGTATGCACCTATTCAGACTAGTTCTAGATGTGCCGTCAGTTTTTTCGGTCATTAGAATCAAAGATTGTAATGAATTTGTATTCCCACACTCTTCGATGTTTCTGTGATTTAAAATTGTCTTTTAAAATGACAATTTTCATATTGTCTCTGTTGTGTCCTGGACCGCAGAAATGTTTAGCCACAGGTAAATGGGTTTTTTTGTCTGTAATTGTATGACAATGAGACCTCTCCCTTGCTCTCAGTCTCTGTCCTGTTTCTCCAACATAGAAGCCACCCACAGGACATATAATACATAGAATTAAATACACCACATTGGAAGAGGAACATGTGAATGTCCCGGATATCTTATAGTCCTACTGTGTGTTGGGAATTTGGATTTTGTGTTTGGTCTCTATATGAATGCAGGTTTTGCATCTTCTCCTATTGCAAGGATATGTTCATCTTGGTGAACCTGAGGGCATTGAACTTCGGATAATGATGTTTCTTAGATTGGGAGGTTGCCTGTAACATAGCAAAGGGGGGTCTTTGAATAGTATTTTTAACCGGTCATCCTTGTGTAGGATATGGAGAAGTTTCTTAGCCATTTTTCTCAGTATTTCAAGCTATGGGTTGTAGGTCACTACCAGAGGTACACGATGATTTTCCTCTTTTTTTCTGTATTGGAGTACTTGACCTTTAAGGATCCTTATGGCCCTAATGATCTGATCATCAATGGAGGTGGGATGGTAACCTTGATTTAAAAATGACATTTTAAGCTGGGTTAGGTGTTCATCCCTGTCCTTAGGACTGGAATAGATACGGTTGTATCTGAGGGCCTGGCTGTAGACAATGGACTTTTTAATGTGTTTAGGATGGAAGTTGTCCCATTTGAGGTATGTGGGATGGTCAATAGGTTTCCGATACACTGATGTTTGGAATGAACCATTTTTGATTTTTATGGTGGTGTCTAGGAAGTTGATTTTTGTTTTTGAGTGGTCCAATGTCAAGTTTATGGTTGGATGAAATTTGTTGAATTTGTCATGGAAATTTAGAAGTTCTTGTTCAGGCTCAGTCCAGATAATTAAGATGTCATTGATGTAACGGAAATAGGCAAAGGGTTTGATGGAGCAGGATGTTAAAAAGTCATTTTCCAGTTTAGCCATGAAGAGGTTAGCGTACTGGGGTGCCATTTTACTTCCCATAGCGGTGCCGATGCGTTGTAGGTAAAGCTCCTCACCGAAAGAGAAAAAGTTGTGTGTGAGGATGAATCTGGTAAGTGTTATTACAGACTCAGAGGGGATCCCATTGGCCTCAAGAAACATTTTGCAGGCGGTTAGTCCATGCAGGGGGCATTTATGCACACTTTATCAAAGTACAGTTTATCAAAGTACTGGCAGTTATAACATGGATGAAATGTGACACGCATCTCTATTCTCTTCATACAGGTAACCACCTCTTTCAATCTCTGCTCTGAATCAACTCCTCCATTCAATGTCAGCAAGCAGTTAATCCTGAATGCTCTATATGTCTTTTCAACTCTGCAAGCTTATATCTGGTATATATTTATTTCAACTTACTCTGCTTGTCCCCTTTTGCTCTGAGGTCAAGAAACTTTTCAAAGTGGTTTATGATGCATGTAGGCCTGGACACTGGTTTGTCTGATAATTACCTTTATTGTGCCCTGCTGTCTTAGTTTAATTTGATTGATTAACGAGAAGAGAGAGAGAAAAAAAAATCTAAGCCTTTGATTCCTATATATTCAGACCTAGCTTGGTGGAGCATTTATGCAGGGGGCATTTATGCACACTTTATCGAAGTACAGTTTATCAAAGTACTGGCAGTTATAACATGGCAGTTAGACAGGGCAGGAGACAGGTAAGACATTTATATACATCTACTCCCTGTACATTTGGAGTACAACAAATATATACCATATGCATTTGTGTAATTTATATCCTGGATGCTGCATTCACACACATCCACCGCCCTGGCATTAACTCTCTACACTCCATCCATATCGGCCCCTCGCTCCTTTCCTC
Organism: Dendrobates tinctorius; assembly: GCF_039654945.1. Classification (NCBI taxonomy): domain Eukaryota; kingdom Metazoa; phylum Chordata; class Amphibia; order Anura; family Dendrobatidae; genus Dendrobates; species Dendrobates tinctorius. The sequence goes on from NW_027361851.1 coordinate 7,157,035, forward strand.
TCCTATGTATAGCACTCACGCTCTTTTCACATTGTTACATTGCACAGATCCATTCAGTCCCACCATTCAACATAAGAGACGCTCCCACAAATCACTCAACCATCTGCTCACTCTTTCTATCCTCCTCCTAGTCGCAAGAGACATTGCTCCCAACCCTGGTCCCCCATGTTATAGAAAGTTAAACCCCCCAACTGCTACACTCAGAAACCCCTCGAATCTTATTAATATTCCCTGCATGCCTTCTGTCTCTCTTAATTGTGCCCTTTTTGTAATTCTTGCTCAGTGTGTAATAAACTCTCCTTCATCCATGACTTCTTCCTTTCTAATTCTCTTAACCTCCTGGCTCTTACTGAAACCTGGATCCAGCAGTCAGACACTACCGCTCTTGCTGCTCTTTCATATGGGGGATTACACTTCTCTCATACCCCAAGATCAGACAAAAGAGCAGGTGGAGGCGTTGGTCTGCTTCTATCACCAAAATGTATCTTTCAGGTTATCCCTCAAGTATCCTTACTAGTCTTCCCTTCTTTTGAGGTCCATTCTGTCAGACTCTACACCCCCTTCTCCATGCGAGTGACGGTAGTGTATCATTCTCCTGGCCCCTCCCATCAGTTCCTGGATCATTTTGCCACTTGGCTTCCACATTTTCTCTCCTGTGACATCCCTACCCTCATCATGGGCAATTTCAACATCCCCATTGCTCTTCCCCTCTCCCCATCTGCTACTCACCTTTTATCTCTAACCTCCTCGTTTGGCCTTTCACAGCTTACTAATTCTCCAACGCATGAAGACGGAAACTCCCTCAACTTGCTCTTCTCTCTTCTTTTTGCAGTGGATGATTTCACAAACTCCCCTCTCCTGCTCTCTGATCACAACCTTCTTTCATTCTCTATCAAGAACTGCCAGGCCGCTCAGGTCACCCCCACTGTCCATACTTATAGAAGCATACAGGTCATTAACACCCAGAAACTTACGATGAACTTGTGGTCTTCACTGGCCCCTATCTCCTCCCTCTTATTTCCTGATTCTGCACTGAAGCATTACAATGAAACACTTCAAACTGCCCTGGATGATTTTGCACCTCCTATACATAGAACAACACGACAAAGACAGCGACAGCCCTGGCACACCCTGCAAACACGTTTCCTGCAGCGGTGCTCCAGGTGTGCTGAACGTCTATGGAGAAAATCCAATCTATACGAAGATTTCATCCATTATAAGTTCATGCTTAGAACATACAACACTGCCCTTCACCTCTCCAAACAAACCTATTTCAACACCCTCATCACCTCACTGTCCAATAACCCGAAACGTCTCTTTGACACTTTTCATTCTCTACTCAACCCAAGAGTGCAGGCCCCAACCACAGAGCTTCGAGCTGACGATCTGGCCAATTACTTCAAAGAAAAAATTGATCATATCCGACAGGAAATTATCTCCCAATCATCTCATACCATGCACTGTCCTCCCTCCCCCACTGCATCTAGCTCACTCTCTGAGTTTGAACCAGTCACAGAAGAAGAAGTAAGCAGGCTCCTTGCATCTTCTCGCCCAACCACTTGCACCAGTGACCCATTTCTGTCACATCTGCTCCAGTCCCTTTCCCCTGCTGTCACCCCTCACCTAACTAAAATATTTAACCTCTCTCTCTCTTCTGGTATCTTTCCCTCCTTATTTAAGCATGCCATCATACATCCACTACTTAAAAAAACATCCCTCGACCAAAACTGTGCCGCTAACTATAGACCTGTCTCTAATCTTCCCTTCATCTCTAAACTCCTGGAATGCCTGGTCCACTCCCGTCTGATCCGCTATCTCTCTGATAACTCTCTTCTCGACCCTCTCCAATCCGGTTTCCGCTCTCTACACTCTACTGAAACTGCCCTCACTAAAGTCTCTAATGATTTTACTAACAGCTAAATCTAGCAGTCACTACTCCATGCTAATTCTCTTGGATCTCTCTGCAGCATTTGACACGGTGGATCATCAGCTCCTCCTCACTATGCTCTGCTCCATCGGCATCAAGGACACCGTTCTCTCCTGGTTTTCCTCCTATCTCTCTGACCACTCCTTTACTGTATCTTTTGCCGGCTCCTCCTCCTCTCATCTTCCCCTTACTGTTGGGATTCCTCAAGGATCGGTTCTAGGCCCCCTCCTCTTCTCCTTGTACACTGCCCCTATTGGTAAAACAATCAGGAGATTTGGTTTCCAGTACCATCTCTATACTGATGACACCCAATTATACGCTTCTTCTCCTGACATTACGCCAGCCTTTCTAGAAAACACCGGCGATTGTCTAAAGGCTGTGTCTAACATCATGTCCTCACTATATCTGAAACTGAACCTGTCAAAAACTGAACTCCTTGTGTTTCCTCCCTCTACTAATGCACCTATACCCGACACTGCCATTTCCATGTGTGGTTCCACTATTACTCCCCAGCAACATGCCCGCTGTCTTGGGGTCATACTTGACTCTGAGCTTTCATTCACCCCCCACATCCAATCACTGGCTCGCTCTTGTTATCTGCATCTCAAAAACATTTTTAGAATTCGACCTTTTCTTACCTTTGACTCTACAAAAACTCTTATTGTTTCTCTTATTCATTCTCGTCTGGACTATTGTAACTCTCTTCTAATCGGTCTCCCTCTTACCAAACTTTCCCCCCTCCAATCTGTCTTGAATGCTGCAGCCAGGATCATATTCCTTGCCAATCGTTACACCAACGCCTCTACCTTGTGCCAGTCCTTACACTGGGTACCCATCCACTCCAGAATCCAGTACAAACTTATTGCCCTCACCCACAAAGCACTCCATGGCTCAGCACCACCCCACATCTCCTCCCTTGTTTCAGTCTAACACCCTACCCGTGCCCTCCATTCTGCTGATGACCTGAGGTTAGCATCCTCGATAATCAGAACCTCCCACTCCCGTCTCCAAGACTATACACGTGGTGCCCCAATTCTTTGGAATGCACTTCCCAGGTCAATACGAGTAGTTCCCAATCCCTACAATTTTAAGCGTGCCCTGAAAACTCATTTATTCAGACTGGCCTACCACCTCAACACATTAACCTAACTATCCCTGTGTGGCACAGTCAAAAGTTTTACCATAACCAGGTTCCCCGTATCATGTTCCCACATGCTTTATGCATCTATTAGCCCTCTGTGTCCGTACTGTTACACACTTAACATTATGGCTGGTCCAAACAATCAGGGCAATTGTTACCACCCACCTTTCATGTCTCCCCTTTTTCCCTCATAGATTGTAAGCTTGCGAGCAGGGCCCTCATTCCCCTTGTATCTGTTATGATCTATGTGATTATTGTTATGCTGTAATGTCTATCGTCTGTACAAGTCCCCTCTGAAATGTAAAGTGCTGCGGAATATGTCGGCGCTATAGAAATAAATTTTTTTATTATTATCATTATTATTATCTTCGTGTGGGATGTTGGAATATAAAGATTCGACATCCATGCTGGCTAAGATGGTGCCATAGTTCTCCTTAATACAACTGACTACATCAAAGAGGCTCACAGACAACTGATGGATATACAGTACTACACCAAACTGGATGATGACCCAACTCCAAGATATCTGAGGGAGTTGAAAAGAGTCATCAAATGTCTAAGTACAGACCCCATAAACCTTCTGGACTTAATACCCGAGAATCCAAGGTTGGGAACTTTCTATATGCTTCCCAAGATTCATAAGCCAGGCAACCCAGGGAGGCCAATCATCTCGGGGGTGGGAACACTCACCGAAAAAATCTCAGGGTGGGTAGAAAACATCCTCAAGCCGCTGGTAAGGAAGGCAGCCAGCCATATACAGGACACCACAGACCTGCTGAATAAGCTATCCACGATAGGTCCCCTACCCGACAGCACCATCTTAGCCACCATGGATGTCGAATCCTTATATTCCTACATCCCACACGAAGATGCACTAACCGCCTGCCAAATGTTTCTTGAGGCCAATTGGATCCCCTCCGAGTCTGTAATAACACTTACCAGATTCAACCTCACACACAACTTTTTCTCTTTCTGTGAGGAGCTATACCTACAACGTAACGGCACCGCTATGAGAAGTAAAATGGCATCCCAGTACGCTAACCTCTTCATGGCTAAACTGGAAAATGACTTTTTAACATCCTGCTCCATCCAAACCCTTTGCCTATTTCCATTACATCGATGACATCTTAATAATCTGTACTGAGCCTGAACAAGAACTTCTAAATTTCCATGAAAATTCAACAAATTTCATCCAACCATAAACTTGACATTGGACCACTCAAAAACAAAAATCAACTTCCTAGACACCACCATAAAAATCAAAAATGGTTCATTCCAAACATCAGTGTATCGGAAACCTATTGTCCATCCCACATACCTCAAATGGGACAACTTCCATCCTAAACACATTAAAAAGAAAAGTCCATTGTCTATAGCCAGGCCCTCAGATATAACCATATCTGTTCCAGTCCTAAGGACAGGGATAAACACCTAACCCAGCTTAAAATGTCATTTTTAAATCAAGGTTACCATCCCACCTCCATTGATGATCAGATCGTTAGGGCCACAAGGATCCCTAGAAGTCAAGTACTCCAATACAATAAAAAAAGAGGAAAATCATTGTGTACCTCTGGTAGTGACCTACAGCCCACAGCTTGAAATACTGAGAAAAATGGCTAAGAAACTTCACCATATCCTACACAAGGATGACCGGTTAAAAATATTATTCAAAGATGCCCCTTTGCTATGTTACAGGCAACCTTCCAATCTAAGAAACATCATTATCCGAAGTTCAACGCCCTCATATTCACCAAGAGGAACATATCATTGCAATGGGAGAAGATGTAAAACCTGCATTGATATAGAGACCAAAGACAAAATCCAAATTCCCAACACACATCAGGACTATAAGAACCCCGGGACATTCACATGTTCCTCTTCCAATGTGGTGTATTTAATTCTATGCAATATATGTCCTGTGGGTGGCCTCTATGTTGGAGAAACAGGACAGAGACTGAGCGCAAGGATGAGGTCTCATTGTCATATAATTACAGACAAAAAAATCCATTTACCTGTGGCTAAACATTTCTGCGGTCCAGGACACAACATAGACAATATGAAAGTTGTAATTTTAAAAGACAATTTTAAATCACAGAAACATGAAGAGTGTGGGAATACAAATTCATTACAATCTTTGATTCTATTTACACAGGACTCAATTTGTCAGAAGGATTTATGGTCCATTACCATATCTGAGCTATTTCCTCCAAATAGCCCTTTGATCTCAAAGAACTTTAACACCACCTATCTAATCGTACCTAATTAACGATTCTCTCTTCAAGCTCAGTGTTTGTTTATTGAAATGTCCATGTATCACACCATGCATGTGCTTTAAACTGTATATAAATAATTTTTTTTTCAAATATTTTGTTCTATCAGCCTGATGAAGAGACATAATTTGTCTCGAAAGCTTGCTTTGTAACATCATTCACTATAATTTGTTATAATTTGTTAGGGCGGCACGGTGGTTAGCGTTGCAGCGCTGGGGTCCTGGGTTTGAATCCCACCAAGGACAACATCTGCAAGGAGTTTGTATGTTCTTCCCGTGTTTGCGTGGGTTTCCTCCGGGTACTCCGGTTTCCTCCCACATTCTAAAGACATACTAATAAGGAATTTAGATTGTGAGCCCCATTGGGGACAATCATGATAATGTGTGTGCAAACTGTAAAGCGCTGCGGAATATGTTAGCGCTATATAAAAATAAAGATTATTATTAACCATTAAAAGGTATGACACCCTCAAGATTCTTATTTTGTTTCTCTCACTGAGAGCACTTTATATATTTTCTTCAGAGTACCAGAACCTTATAAGACAGTGAGCACTGTACTCTAACTATAAAATATATATATTAGGCATCAGGTTCTTGTCGCTGCACGGCAGGAATCCCGAGCCTTGCATTCAGCAGTCTCCCATTCCTCTGGCCGCAGAGGATGCTGCTCAGCAGACTTGTCGATCACAGTGCTCTGCTCAGAAGAGCTCTGTGGGTTTGGTTACTGCTGCCACCTCTGGTCCAGCTATAGCAATGCATGGTGGTCAGCAGCGAGCTACTCGAGGGACTAAGTCCTCCTTTCGGTCCACTGAGCATGCCCGTGGGACGATCTCTCTTTGAAGATCGGAGGTCACATGCTCAGGTCCTTCTCCAGCTCGGATTAGACCGTCAGGAAGATCAGGAAGGTCCCGGCTCGGCCATGCGCTAGTTTAGACTGCATTACCAAACTATGAGGAGTGAGTGTTGTATGCATGTATGAATGTCTGGTGAATGACTCATTTAGAAACCCCTACCCTTGGTATACATGTGTTGTGCAACCTAGCCTATTAAGCGCCAAGGCTTAGGTGTAGGGAGAGGCAGTCTGAGACTGGCAACAATGTCCACCGGTGCACGTGCTCGACACTCCACCATAGTCAGCATCTATAGTGGCGTCCGCAGGTGCGACGCCACGTGCTCAGAAGGTCTAGAGGGACTATGACCCCGCATCCTTGGGGCAGAGTTCTGTGACCGCATTCTGTGTGCTCCGTTGCTGGGCTCTGTGAGCTAAACAGGCTCCGGCATTTATGTTCTGTGGTAGTGTGGCTCTGTGAGGTAAGAGTTCGCCCTGTTCACAATGGGTGACGTTAACCCACATGTGACCTTTTTCATACCGCTTTTATACTTCCGCCATTACTAAGCAACATTTTACCACCCCTGCAAGGTGGACCCCTGGCTGCAAACGCACCTTACTATTATTTTATTTGGTGTGTTCTGCCAGCCCAAACATTATACTAGTGCCAGTGTCTGGCTGGTAATGGCGGACGAACAGTCACTGCTGCAGTACGTCCGGCAGCTGGAGGGCAGATTTGCGGCTCTTGAGCGTTCAATCTCAGCTGCGGATGCTACTGCGGTTGCTGTCCAGGCAGCCACGGAGGCTGTCTCCCGTGTCCCCACTATCATCCCTGCACCAATGTTATCCCACCTCCCTATGCCCGAGAAGTTCTCAGGCGATAGTGAATCCTGCAGGAGCTTCATGAGCCAGTGCGCTATCCAGTTAGAGCTGCTGGCTGCGAGATTCACTTCTGAGTGTGCTAAGGTGGGATTCATCATTTCCCTTTTGGCTGGCAGGGCTCTGGAGTGGGCCACTCCACTGTGGGAGCGCGGTGACCCCGTGGTACAGAGAGCCTCTCAGTTCTTAGTCTCTCTGAAGCAGGTTTTTCTGGGACCACGGGTCACACACGATACTGCGCTCCAGTTGTTGGCTCTGACACAGGGCTCATCCCGGGTCAGCCAGTATGCCATCCATTTTTGGACGCTGGCCTCCGAGTTGGAATGGTCAGACAAGGCCCTTATGCCAATTTTTTTGAGGGGTTTGGCTGACCACATTAAGGACGCCCTGGCCACTCGGGAGGTTCCCGTCACTCTGGAGGAGCTTATTACCATCTCCACCCACATTAATCTCCGCTTCTTAGAGCAAGGGATGGAGCGCTCCCAGTCCAGACAGAGGTTTTGGTTGCACCAACCTTCTCTAAACCTCTGGAACCACTCGATCGAGCGTCCGAGCTGTCAGTGGCTATGGAGGTGCCTTGCATGGGCTCTATGTCCCGCTCTGCTCGAACCTCCACAGCCCGTTTCCATTGCTGACAGTCTGGTCACTTAGCCAATAGGTGCCCACAGCGCTCGGAGAAACCCCCTCGTCTAGTGGCAATAGGAGGAAGCCTACTAGACACCTCACCATTCTCCTCCGAGCTAACCTTCAAGGGGATGCTAGAGATCGGTTCCTCCACCCTGGCGGTAGAGGTTTGCGTAGATTCCGGAGTAGAGGGTAATTTTATGTCCTCAGCCTTCACCCTTCGGCACGCAATCCCCTTGGTTATGCTACCTCAGCCTGTCACCATCAGAGTGGTGAATGGCTCGACACTACCTTCACAGATTACCCATCAGACTGCTCCACTAAGGCTCTCGCTGTCTCTGTCCCATTAAGAGACAGTGTCCCTCCTTATAATGCCCGAGGGTATCGATCAGGTTCTCTTGGGAGTTCCCTGGTTGCATTGCCACTCTCCCCATATAGAGTGGTCCTCGGGGAGAATTCTTAGTTGGAGTAAGTCCTGTGAGGGTAGATGTCTGAGTGAATGCGTACAGGTTGCCTCCACTGTGGCTCCCGCCGATCTTTCTTCACTCCCTAAACACTATCAACAGTACGCAGACGTGTTCTCCAAGAGAGCGGCAGAGACTTTTCTGCCACACCGCCCCTATGACTGTCCTATAGACCTCTTGCCTGGTGCAGAGCATCACCGGGGTCATGTGTATCCCCTGTCTCTCCCGGAGATGGAGGCCATGTCACAGTATATCAGGGAGAATCTGGCAAGAGGATTTAATAGGAAGTCAGTGTCACCAGCAGGGGCGGGATTTTTCTTTGTTCAGCACGGTCATTTGGGTTGTCACCAACCATTTCTCCAAGATGGTGCACCTGGTACCTCTTTCCTGGTTACCTTCTGCAAAGGGGCCAGGCAGTGTTGTTTATTAGGCACGTTTTCCACCTGCATGGCATGCCGGACAAGATTGTCAGCCACTGGGGCCCCCAGTTTACGTCTCGTGTTGTGAATTCTCTCTGGCTTCTCTTTGGTGATTACTGAAGATAGTGGAGCTGGTCAGATTGAGAGTTTTCTTTCTTGGCTCCCTCTGGTGGTTACTGGAGGTAGTGGAGATGACCTGATTGACAGAGGCTTGCCACCTGATAATGAGGAAGACGATTGGAGATCTGGGGTTTCTGATTGGGATTTAAGACAGCTTACTCCCTCTATCCCTGCTGGTGATTTTCTTCCTGCCTCCTGAGGTCTGATGTCTCCTGCTCTTTCCCTGCTTGTTTAGCTAAGTGGTTCATTTGCTATTCTGTTTGCATTTGATCTGGTTTTGTTTATCTATGCTTTGTGTGGGTCAGCTAGCTCCAGCTGGGGCTGTGCTGATTATCGCCCATATGTTACCGCATGTGCCAGTTTGTTTTGTCCCCTTTTATATTGGTCTTTTTGCTTTGCTTTCAGAATATACCAGAGTGCTGATATAGTGGGCGAAGTCGTGCGACTTCAGTGTTTTTGTGCATCAGACATGTTTGACTTTTTGCAGGGTTTTTTGCGTGATTGCAGACAGTATCTTTCCTTTCCTGTCCTGTCTAGTCAGTGTGGGCCCCATCGTTTGCTCAGTCTATTTTCCTGCCTGCCTTTGTGTTTTCATCTTGCCTCACCGACAATATATGTTTGGGGGCTATCTATTCCTTTGGGGTCTGCTCTGGGGCAGTTTAGATTTCCCCTATCTTGCTTTAGGCTTAGTTAGCTCTCCGGCTGTGCCGAGGCATCTAGGATCATTGTAGGTACGCTCCACGGCTACTGCTAGTTGTGTGGACAGGATCAGGGATCTGCTTCCGCTTAGTTACCAACCTCTCTGGTTTTCTGTGGCTTAGCCTGGCCTGCTATCCTCCTCGGTGACCCATTCATAACGGTCTCAGTTCTGGAGAGAGCTCTGCAGCCTGCTCAGCATTGATCTAAATCTCTCCTCGGCCTATCATCCCGAGATGGTAGAGAGAGCCAACCAGACCCTGGTCACACATCTACGACATTTTGTCTCGGCCAGGCAGGATGACTGGGCATCCTTGCTGCCATGGGCGGAGTTCACTTTGAACAATGCTGTGACCGACTCCACCGGCCAGACCCCATTCCTCCTAAATTACGGCCAGCATCCGCGCGTCCCTGTGCCCATGCCCTTGTCGTCCATTGATTCCAGGGTGGCAGACTGGGCGGTGGAAGCACGTGACATTTGGGACCGCACCCAGGATGCTGTTCGGGCCTCTAAGGAGAGAATGAGGGTCTCCGCGGACACACACCGGTGTCCTGCTCCAACCTTCTCCCCCTGCGAGTCGAGTCCACTAAGTTCGCTCCTCGCTACATTGGTCCCTTTTAGGTCCTCGAGCAGATCAGCTCTGTGGTCTATCGACTGGCCCTTCATCACACTTAGCTATCTCTGACACCTTCCACGTGTCCCTCCTTAAGCCGGTCCACATGTCCCGGTTCTCCGAGTCATCTGCCGGAACATCAGACCTGTCCTCAGATGAGTTTGACGTTAATGCCATTGTGGGATGCGGGGTGGTATGTGGAAAAAAGTTTTATTTGGTGGACTGGAAGGGTCATGGTCCAGAATCTCGGACCTGGAGAACATCTGCGCTCCGCTTCTCATTGCAGCATTTTAGCGTGGCGAGGCTCAGAGGCCCTAAGAGGGGGGTAATGTTAGGCATCTGGTTCCTGTTGCTGCACAGCAGGAATCCAGAGCCTTGCATTCTGCAGTCTCCTACTCCTCTCTGGACACAGAGGAGGCTGCTCAGCAGACTCGTCGATCCCGACGCTCTGCTCAGACCAGCTCTGTGGGTTTGGTTGCTGATGCCACCTCTGGTCCAGCTATAGCAACGCATGATGGTCAGCAGCGAGCTACTCCAGGGAATAAGTCCTCCTTTCGGTCCACTGAGCATGCCCGTGGGACGATCTCTCATTGGAGATCAGAGTTCACATGCTCAGGTCCTTATCCAGCTTGGACTGGACCATCAGGAAGGTCAGGAAGGTCCCGGAAGGACTCTGCTATAAAAGGTTCGCATGGGCGCGGCCATGCGCTAGTATAGACTGCATTACCAGACTATAAGGAGTTAGTGTTGTATGCATGTATGAATGTCTCTGGTGAATAACTCATTAAGAAACCCCTACCCTTGCTACGCATGTGTTGTGCAGCCTAGCTTGTTAAGCGCCCAGGCTTAGGTTTAGCTAGAGGCAGAGTCTGAGACTGGCATCAGTGTTCCCCGGTGGCTCTGCACGCCACGGTGCACGTGCTCGACACTCCACCATAGTCAGCGTCTATAGTGGCATCCGCAGGTGCGACGCCGCGCGCTCAGAAGGTCAAGAGGGACTCTGACCCCGCGTCCTTGTGGCAGAGTTCTGCGACCGTATTCTGTGCCGAGCTCTGTGAGCTAAACAGGCTCCGGCATTTATGTTCTGCGGTAGTGTGGCTCTGTGTGGTAACAGAGTTCGCCCTGTTCACACTGGGTGACGTTAACCCACGTGTGACCTTTTGCATACCGTTTTATACTTCCGCCATTGCTAAGCAGCAGTTTACCACCCCTGCACGGTGGACCCCGGGCTGTGAACGCACCTTACTATTATTTTATTATTTGGTGCGTTCCGCTTGCCCTAACACAAGTAATAATAAATCAAAAATCTATGCAAATGAACAAATGAAAGTCAGACATTGCTTTTCACCTATGGTTCTACAGGGTACTAACAATTTTGACCATGTGTATGTATGTGTGTGTATATATATATATATATATATATATATAAAGCTCAAAGTGTGTATGTATGTATGTATATGTGTATGTGTGTATGTTTGTATGTCCGGGATAGGCATCCGCACCGTCGCAGCTACAGCCACGAAATTTGTCACAGTCACACGTCTGGACTCCGAGAGCGTCCTAAACTATGCTGTGAGGCGAAATTTTAACCCCGCTCGTTCAAATTCACCAAACAATTTTTCGCCTATCTACATACTGGGGGAAAAAGTGTGTGCGCGTCAAGCCCCACCCCTCATTGTGATGTCACAATGCCCCTATTTGCATACTGGGGAAGCAGTGTGTGCGTATCAAGCCCCGACCCTCATTATGATGTCACAATGGTTGCCATGGTGACGCTGATGTCATCAAAGGTTGCAAGCCCTGCCGCCGCTCATTATGATGTCATAATGGTTGACTATGGGATGGAGGATGTGTGATGGGTATATGGGCACCGGACTATGGGATGGAGGATATGTATGATGGGTATATGGGCACGGGACCATGGGATGGCGGATATGTATATGGGCACGGGACTATGGGATGGAGGATATGTATGATGGGTATATGGGCACGGGACTATGGGATGGCGGATATGTATATGGGCACGGGACTATGGGATGGAGGATGTGTGATGGGTATATGGGCACTGGACTATGGGATGGAGGATATGTATGACGGGTATATGGGCACGGGACTATGGGATAGCGGATATGTATATGGGCACGGGACTATGGGATGGAGGATGTGTGATGGGTATATGGGCACTGGACTATGGGATGGAGCATATGTTTGACGGGTATATGGGCACGGAACTATGGGATGGCGGATATGTATATGGGCACGGGACTATGGGATGGAGGTTGTGTGATGGGTATATGGGCACTGGACTATGGGATGGAGGATATGAATGATGGGTATATGGGCACGGGACTATGAGATGGCAGATATGTATGATGGGTATATGGGCACGGGACTATGGGATGGAGGATATGTATGATGGGTATATGGGCACTCGACTATGGGATGGCGAATATGTGACGGGTATATGGGCATGGGACTATGGGATGGAGAATATGTATGATGGGTATATGGGCATGGGACTATGGGATGGGAAATATGTATGATGGGTATATGGGCATGGGAGTATGGGATGGAGGATGTGTGATGGGTATTTGGGCACTCGACTATGGGATGGAGGATATGTATGATGGGTATATGGGCACGGGCCTATGGGATCGTGGATATGTATGATGGGTATATGGGCACGGGACTATGGGATGGAGGATAATTATAATTTTCTATAACTAACCACAGTTAGTTACTATGCCTGGGCAGCACCGGGCTCTTCAGCTAGTCTAATATATAAAGCTCAAAGTGGGTATGTATGTGTGTATGTATGTGTGTATGTGTGTGTGTGTATGTTTGTATGTCCGGGATAGGCATCCGCACCGTCGCAGCTACAGCCACAAAATTTGGCACAGTCACACGTCTGGACCCCGAAAGCGTCCTAAGCTATGTTGTGAGGCGAAATTTTAACCCCGCGCGTTCCAATTCACCAAACAATTTTGCCCCTATCTACATAATGGGGAAAAAGTGTATGTATGTATTGTCATCTGCACCGTCGTAGCTACAGCCACAAAATTTTGCACAGTCACACATCTGGACCTCATATACCCATCATACATATTCGCCATCCCATAGTCGAGTGCCCATATACCCATCACACATCCTTCATCTCATAGTCCCATGCCCATATACCCATCATACATATCCTCCATCCCATAGTTCCGTGCCCATATACCCATCATACATATCCACCATCTCATAGTCCCGTGCCCATATACCCATCATACATATCCTCCATCCTATAGTCCAGTGCCCATATACTCATCACACATCCTCCATCCCATAGTCCCGTGCCCATATACATATCCGCCATCCCATAGTCCCGTGCCCATATACCCATCATACATCCTCCATCCCATAGTCCCGTCCCCATATACCCATCATACATATCCTCCATCCCATAGTCCGGTGCCCATATACCCATCACACATCCTTCATCTCATAGTCCCATGCCCATATACCCATCATACATATCCTCCATCCCATAGTCCCGTGCCCATATACCCATCATACATATCCGCCATCTCATAGTCCCGTGTCCGTATACCCATCATACATATCCTCCATCCTATAGTCCAGTGCCCATATACCCATCACACATCCTCCATCCCATAGTCCCGTGCCCATATACATATCTGCCATCCCATAGTCCCGTGCCCATATACCCATCATACATATCCTCCATCCCATAGTCCAGTGCCCATATACCCATCACACATCCTCCATCCCATAGTCCCGTTCCCATATACCCATCATACATATCCTCCATCCCATAGTCCCGTGCCCATATACCCTTCACACATCCTCCATCCCATAGTCAACCATTATGACATCATAATGAGCGGCGGCAGGGCTTGCAACCTATGATGACATCAGCGTCGCCATGGCAACCATTGTGACATCATAATGATACGCACACACTGCTTCCCCAGTATGCAAATAGGGGCATTATGACATCATAATGAGGGGCGGGGCTTGACGCGCACACACTTTGCCCCCCCAGTATGTAGATAGGGGCAAAATTGTTTGGTGAATTGTAATGCGCGGGGTTAAAAAAAAGATTTAAATAAACTGGAGAAGTGGGCAGCAACTAACAGAATGGTTTTTAACAGGGAGAAATGCAAAGTACTACATCTGGGCAATAAAAATGAAAAAAGCATATATAGAATGGGAGGAATAGGGCTAAGTGACAGCACATGTGAAAAAGACTTGGGTATACTAATAGATCACAGACTGAATATGAGTCAACAGTGTGATGCAGCAGCAAAAAAGGCAAATGCAATTCTAGGATGTATTAACAGAAGCATACAGTCTAGATCACGTGAAGTCATTATTTCCCTCTACTCCTCTTTGGTCAGACCTCATCTGGAATATTGTGTCCAGTTTTGGGCACCACATTTTAAAAAAGACATCAACAAACTGGAGCAAGTTCAGAAATGAGCGACCAGAATGGTGACCGGTCTGCAAACCCTGTCTTATGAGGAAAGGTTGCAGGATTTGGGAATGTTTAGTTTGCAAAAGAGAAGACTGAGAGGAGACTTAATAGCTGTCTACAAATATCTAAAGGGCTGTCACATTGTAGAAGGAACAACTTTATTCTCATTTGCACAAGGAAAGACTAGAAGCAATGGGATGAAACTGAATGGGAGGAGACACAGATTAGATATTAGAAAAAACTTTTTGACAGTTAGAGTGATCAATGAGTGGAACAGGCTGCCACGAGAAGTGGTGAGTTCTCCTTCAATGGAAGTCTTCAAACAGAGGCTGGACAGACATCTGACTGGGATGATTTAGCGAATCCTGCTTTGAGCAGGGGGTTGGACCAGATGGCCCAGGAGGTCCCTTCCAACTCTACGATTCTATGATTCTATGAAAATTTCACCTCACAACATAGCATAGGACGCTCTCGGGGTCCAGACGTGTGACTGTGCCAAATTTTGTGGCTGTAGCTGCGACGGTGCGGATGCCTATCCCGGACATACAAGCATACACACACACACACACACATACATACACACATACATACACACTTTGAGCTTTATATATTAGACTAGCTGAAGAGCCCGGCGCTGCCCAGGCATAGTAACTAACTGTGGTTAGTTATAGCAAATTATAATTATCCTCCATCCCATAGTCACGTGCCCATATACCCATCATACATATCCACGATCCCATAGGCCCGTGCCCATATACCCATCATACATATCCTCCATCCCATAGTCGAGTGCCCATATGCCCATCACACATCCTCCATCCCATAGTCCCATGCCCATATACCCGTCATACATATTCTCCATCCCATAGTCCCATGCCCATATACCCATCATACATATTCGCCATTCCATAGTCGAGTGCCCACATACCCATCACACATCCTTCATCTCATAGTCCCATGCCCATATACCCATCATACATATCCTCCATCCCATAGTCCCGTGTCCATATACCCATCATACATATCCACCATCTCACAGTCCCGTGCCCATATACCCGTCATACATATCCTCCATCCCATAGGCCCGTGCCCATATACCCATGATACATATCCTCCATCCCATAGTTGAGTGCTCATATACCCATCACACATCCTCCATCCCATAGACCCACGCCCATGTACCCATCATACATATTCTCCATCCCATAGTCCCATGCCCATATACCCATCATACATATTCTCCATCCCATAGTCCCATGCCCATATACCCATCATACATATTCGCCATCCCATAGTCGAGTGCCCATATACCCATCACACATCCATCATCCCATAGTCCCGTGCCCATATACCCATCATACATATCAACCATCTCACAGTCCCATGCCCATATACCCGTCATACATATCCTCCATCCCATAGTCCAGTGCCCATATACCCATAACACATCCTCCATCCCAT
This sequence comes from Dendrobates tinctorius, assembly GCF_039654945.1. Taxonomy (NCBI): domain Eukaryota; kingdom Metazoa; phylum Chordata; class Amphibia; order Anura; family Dendrobatidae; genus Dendrobates; species Dendrobates tinctorius. Next base: position 7,172,958 of record NW_027361851.1, read on the forward strand.
AGTCCTGTGCCCATATATATATCCGCCATCCCATAGTCCAGTGCCCATATACCCGTCAAACATATCCTCCATCCCATAGTCAAGTGCCCATATACCCATCATACATATTCTCCATCCCATAGTCCCATGCCCATATACCCATCATACATATTCGCCATCCCATAGTCGAGTGCCCATATACCCATCACACATTCTTCATCTCATAGTCCCATGCCCATATACCCATCATACATATCCTCCATCCCATAGTCCAGTGCCCATATACCCATCACACATCCTCCATCCCATAGACCCGTGCCCATATACATATCCGCCATCCCATAGTCCCGTGCTCATATACCCATATACATAGCCGCCATCCCATAGTCCCGTGCCCATATACCCGTCATACATATCCTCCATCCCATAGTCCAGTGCCCATATACCCATCACACATCCTCCATCCCATAGTCCCATGCCCATATACATATCCGCCATCCCATATTCCCGTGCCCATATACCCGTCAAACATATCCTCCATCCCATAGTCCCGTGCCCATATACCCATCACACATCCCCCATCCCATAGTCCCGTTCCCATATACCCATCATACATATCCTCCATCCCATAGTCCGGTGCCCATATACTCATCACACATCCTCCATCTCATAGTCAACCATTATGACATCATAATGAGCGGCGGCAGGGCTTGCAACCTATGATGACATCAGCATCGCCATGGCTGCCATCGTGACATCATAATGAGGCGCGGGGCTTGATACGCACACACTGTTTCCCCAGTATGCAAATAGGGGCATTATGACATCATAATGAGGGGCGGGGCTTGACGCGTACACACTTTTTCCCCCAGTATGTAGATAGGGGCAAAATTGTTTGATGAATTGGAACGCGCGTGGTTAAAATTTCGCCTCACAACATAGCTTAGGACACTCTCGGGGTCCAGACGTGTGACTGTGCCAAATTTTATGGCTGTAGCTGCGACGGTGCGGATGCCTATCCCGGATATACACACATACATACATTCATACACACATAATGAGGGGCGGGGCTTGACGCGTACACACTTTTTCCCCCAGTATGTAGATAGGGGCAAAATTGTTTGGTGAATTGGAACGTGCGGGGTTAAAATTTCGCCTCACAACATAGCTTAGGACACTCTCGGGGTCCAGACGTTTGACTGTGCCAAATTTTATGGCTGTAGCTGCGACGGTGCGGATGCCTATCCCGGACATACACACATACATACATTCATACACACATATATATTAGATTAGATATTTATTTTATATATATACTGTGTGTATATATATAGCTCAATGTGTGTATGAATGTATGTATGTGTGTATGTCCGGGATTGGCAGCCGCACCGTCGCAGCTACAGCCATAAAATTTGGCACAGTCACACGTCTGGACCCCGAGAGTGTCCTAAGCTATGTTGTGAGGCGAAATTTTAATCCCGCGCGTTCCAATTCACTAAACAATTTTGCCCCTATCTACATAATGGGGAAAAAGTGTGTGTATCAAGCCCCGCCCCTCATTATGATGTCATAATGGTTGCCATGGCGACGCTAATGTCATCATAGGTTGCAAGCCCTGCCGCTCATTATGATGTCATAATGGTTGACTATGGGATGGAGGATGTGTGATGGGTATATTGGCACTGGACTATGGGATGGAGGATATGTATGACGGGTATATGGGCACGGGACTATGGGATGGAGGATGTGTGATGGATATATGGGCACTGGACTATGGGATGGAGGATATGTATGACGGGTATATGGGCACGGGACTATGGAATGGAGAATATGTATGATGGGTATAAGGGCATGGAACTATGGGATGGAGAATATGTATGATGGGTATATGGGCATGGGACTATGGGATGGAGGATGTGTGATGGGTAAATGGGCACTCGACTATGGGATGGAGGATATGTATGATGGGTACATGGGCACGGGCCTATGGGATGGTGGATATGTATGATGGGTATATGGGCACGGGACTATGGGATGGAGGATAATTATAATTTGTTATAACTAACCACAGTTAGTCACTATGCCCGGGCAGCGCCAGGCTCTTCAGCTAGTGTATATATATATATATATATATATTAGATTAGATTAGATATTCATTATAAGGGGCTTTTTGTGTGGAGTGAGTGGGGCTATGTGGAGTGGGTGTGGCTTGATGCACACATACATACACTCAGTTTTATATATATAGATTTTGCCTTACATACAAGTCATTACCCTGGAAAGGATGTTCCTTAACATATTTTCCAGGAAATTCCATTTTGGTTTAGTTTTCGTATGTTTTATTGTGAGTCTGTAAAAGTGGCATACGACCCTGACAACATTGTTCACAGTAGTGACCTTGGAGTCGGAAATGCTTCCAGGGGTCTTCCCCATGAGTTTGCCATAGACTAACATTGGGAAAATTGTGGGAAGCAGGGTGTGTTGCAGTCCGCACTGACGAGATTCACAAATCATCTGGGATACAAGATGTTGTAGCAGTGTACTCCTTTATTTCCTCCTACGCGTTTCGGCGCCCATCCTGGCACCTTCCTCAGGGATATTCCTGACTGCAACACACCCTGCTTCCCACAATTTTCTGAAGGTTTTTCCACGTGCGAGTGGTTGGTGGAGGTCCTGCAGCAGCTGATTCTGTGACATGCTCTCAAGCCAGTTGTGGGTTACACAACTGGAATAGGTGAGTGGAACTGTATTATACCGCTCATACTTCAAGTGTCACTAGTAGTGTTGAGCGATACCGTTCGATACCCAAAAATATCGTATCGGATGGTATCGCCCGATACGAAAAAAATATCGGGTATCGCCGATTCCGATATCGGAAGTCCCATTCAAGTCAATGGGACTTCCGGTATCGGAATTAAAAAAAGGCCTTTATTTCCTTGTTGGCTAATTCTACATAATTGAAAACAAATAAGAATCATGTAGAATGTATTGTGGGAGGTGGAGGAGACATTAAAAGCATAGTGGTTTATTCAAATCACATGGCATAGCATTAATTCCATTTTTTTTTCCAAGACGTTCGGAGTTAAAAAGATATTGACTATGTTAACCTTTTTTATATTTTGTCAGATATGTATGTTTCGCAACTTCCATGCTCTTCACCTTCTTTTGTACTTCTCCCACACTTTCTCCTTCATGATCCGCAGCAGTAGCATTTTTTTCATCAACTTTTTCTTCACCTTATTCATCTTCTTCTTCTTCACCTTCTTCCCATTAATTTTTTTTTTCCATTCTTCATATTCTTCTTATTCAGCTATTATTAATTTTCATATGCTATTTCTTCATCTTCTTCCTATTCTTCTTTTTCTTCATTTTCTTATGGTGACAGGCATTCCTGTAGTACTTATCTATAAAAGTTATAAGATTACACCTTAAGTTCTGCCTGTCACAAAAGATTTACAACAGGATTTGTCCGCGTTCAGTTTGGCCTGCAGCAGCAGGCATTTTCCAGGGGCACCACGAGGAGGAACGGACTCACCCCCATTTACTGCTTAGTCTTCTTCTGCTTATAATTTTGATTTCTTCTATGCTGATTTTTTGTCTTATGCTTAATGTTCTTCTGCTTTCTGTTCTTCTGCTTTTGCTTCTTCTGCTTCTTGTTCTTCTGTCTTTTGTTCTGTATCTTGGTGGTTGTCTTCATGTTCTTTGTCCTCTTGGTCTTATTATTTAGGGTCATATTTCTGGTCTTCTTTGGTGTGGTCTTCAGGGTCGTCATCATCAGGGTCATCGTCATGGAGATCAATAAGGATTACCAAAGACAATTTCAAAAAGCTTGATCTTGGAAATGTAGCAGAAGGTACAAGAAGGCTGAGAAACTGGCGAGAACCAGCAGACAGTGCTGGCACCCGGATGGGTAGCAGAAGGAACAAGAGCCAATGGCACTACCGAGGACCAACTGACGGTGCTGGACCACGGTTACTAAGCAGAAGGTACCTGTGCTAAAAAGCACTACCAAGGACCAGCTGACGGTGCTGGACCTCGGATACCGAGATGGAGGCACCTAGGCCAAAGGCTGTGGCGAGAACCAGCAGACAGTGCTGGCACCCGGATGGGTAGCAGAAGGAACAAGAGCCAATGGCACTACCGAGGACCAACTGACGGTGCTGGACCACGGTTACTAAGCAGAAGGTACCTGTGCTAAAAAGCACTACCGAGGACCAGCTGACGGTGCTGGACCTCGGATACCGAGATGGAGGCACCTAGGCCAAAGGCTGTGGCGAGAACCAGCAGACAGTGCTGGCACCCGGAAGGGTAGCAGAAGGAACAAGAGCCAATGGCACTACCGAGGACCAACTGACGGTGCTGGACCACGGTTACTAAGCAGAAGGTACCTGTGCTAAAAAGCACTACCGAGGACCAGCTGACGGTGCTGCACTTCGGATACCGAGATGGAGGCACCTAGGCCAAAGGCTCTGGCGAGAACCAGCAGACAGTGCTGGAACCCGGGTGGGTAGCAGAAGGTACCCATTGAAAGCAAAGTAGCCAGGCCGCAAGCCGGCCGCAGTTACCGAAACCCACAGTCCTACAGGGGGTCCATGTCCCATTGGCTCTACGGATCCAGCCTTCAGTGCCAGTTCCCGCAGCCCACATAGGAGTCACCTAAACTGCAGGCACCGTAGAGTCGGCTAACCCGGCCGCAAGACGACAGGACAACGGATTGGTGGCATAGTGACCTTGACACTACCCGGAAACAGCAGGCGTGCTGGAACCAGGCTGGGCAACAGGGAGTCCCCGTGCCAAAGACACTGCTGAGAACCAGGTGACGGTGCTGGAACCCAGATGGGTAGCAAAAGCTACAAGAGCCAATGGCACTACCGAGGAACAGCTGACGGTGCTGGACCACGGTTACTAGGCAGGAGGTACCTGTGCTAAAAAGCACTACCGAGGACCAGCTGACGGTGCTGGACTTCGGATACTGAGATGGAGGCACCTAGGCCAAAGGCTCTGGCGAGAACCAGCAGACAGTGCTGGAACCCAGGTGGGTAGCAGAAGGTACCCATTGAAAGCAAAGTAGCCAGGCCGCAAGCCGGCCACAGTTACCGAAACCCACAGTCCTACAGGGGGTCCATGTCCCATTGGCACTACAGATCCAGCCTTCAGTGCCAGTTCCCGCAGCCCACATAGGAGTCACCTAAACTGCAGGCACCGTAGAGTCGGCTAACCCGGCCGCAAGATGACAGGACAACGGATTGGTGGCATAGTGACCTTGACACTACCCGGAAACAGCAGGCGTGCTGGAACCAGGCTGGGCAACAGGGAGTCCCCGTGCCAAAGACACTGCCGAGCACCAACTGGCGTTGTTGGAGCCCAGGGACAATCATGGTGTAGGCCGAGGCCTACTTGGTGGTAGTTTTAGATTGTTTGTAGGCTACAACAGACTGTCAACGTGCTCCAATTAGGCACCTGTCTCCACTCTGTTTCCAGGATTTCACGTGACCACCAACACCGCCAGTTTATGCGTACAGCAGCCGTCTGCCCAATCCACACGTGTTGCTGTGTTACTGGGATTCTGTAATGTCAGCAGATCCCCTGATGTGTGTCTGCCACTGTCTCCTGCTCTGTCCACATTCCCACCGCTTGCAGTGGGAAGGTGGACAGCGCAGGAGACAGTGGCGGACACATATTGGGGGATCTGCTGACGTTACAGAACCCCAGTAACACAGGAACACGTGTGGAATGCGTGGACGGCAACTGTGAGCAGGAACTGGCGGTGTTGGAGGTCAGGGGAAATACTAGAGACAGAGTGGAGACAGAGGCCAAATCAGAGAATGTTTAAATCTGAAGTAGTTACAATTTGGAGGCAGCAGCAGTTTGCCCTCCACACAGCAGGGGATCAGCTGACGTTACTGAACCCCACTTTCACATGAACGAGTGTGTTTTTCTGTGTGGACAGCACTTCCGAGCACCAACTGGCGGTGTTGGAGCCCAGGGACAATCATGGTGCAGGCCGAGGCCTACTAGGAGCCAGGTGTAAAGCTGAGGTATTTTGACTTTGGAGGGAGCAGGACACTTTGCCCTCCACACAGCAGGGGATCAGCTGACGTTACTGACCCCCACTTTCACATGAACGAGTGTGTTTTTCTGTGTGGACAGCACTTCTGAGCACCAACTAGCGTTGTTGGAGCCCAGGGAGAACCAGGGTGCAGGCCGAGGCCTACTTGGTGGCAGTTTTAGATTGTTTGTAGGCTACAACAGACTGTCAACGTGCTCCAATTAGGCATCTGTCTCCACTCTGTTTCCAGGATTTCACGTGACTACCAGCACCGCCAGTTTATGCGTACAGTAGCCGTCTGCCCAATCCACACGTGTTCCTGTGTTACTGGTGTTCTGTAATGTCAGCAGATCCCCTGATGTTTGTCTGCCAATGTCTCCTGCTCTGTCCACATTCCCACCACTTGCAGTGGGAAGGTGGACAGTGCAGGAGACAGTGCCGGACACACATTGGGGGATCAGCTCACGTTACAGAACTCCAGGAACACAGGAACAAGTGTGGAATGCGTGGACGGCAACTGTGAGCAGGAACTGGTGGTGTTGGAGGTCAGGGGAAATACTAGAGACAGAGTGGAGACAGAGGTCAAATCAGAGATTGTTTAAATCTGAAGTAGTTACAATTTGGAGGCAGCAGCAGTTTGCCCTCCACACAGCAGGGGAGCAGCTGACGTTACTGAACCCCACTTTCACATGAACGAGTGTGTTTTTCTGTGTGGACAGCACTTCCGAGCACCAACTAGCATTGTTGGAACCCAGGGACAATCATGGTGCAGGCCGAGGCCTACTAGGAGCCAGGTGTAAAGCTGAGGTATTTTGACTTTGGAGGGAGCAGGACACTTTGCCCTCCACACAGCAGACTGTGTTGACCTAAAAGGAGGGGAAGGTAACCCCTTAACGCATTTCCTCAGCCCCTCTTAACCACTATTAATCAGACACTGAGATCGAATGATGGGTGAAAGTCGGTCACAGCTTTATTTAACTTCTTTTATAAAATTTAACAACCTTTTGTAAACAGGCACTTAGCTTTCTTAAAACGCGCTAGCCGCTCAATGCTCTGCTCCATAGACGCAGGCAAGTCAGCCGGCAAGCCGTAGCTCCGTGCCATAACTTCTCCACCGCCGTGACTTGTAATAACTACGAATAAAAGAACGAAATAACATAACATCAGCAAATTTGTAACAAAAAGGGGAGGGAGGGTGGGAAAAGCCCTTCCAGGACCGCAGTGAATGGAGAGGAAGGGCTGCTAACATCCAAGGACTTTATATACGTAGGAAGGGGCTGTGCTAATCCCTTCTTCATCCCAATTGGCCCCCCCATACTTAAACCCCACCTCACTAAATCATGGAAGGGCAGCTGTCATGCCCGAACCAATCAGGGGTAAGGGGAGGGTAGGAAAGGCTCACCCAGTCAGTGGCACTTTCCTTAATCAGATCAGTGCCCACCAGGGGATCAGCTGACGTTACTGACCCCCACGTTCACATGAACGAGTGTGTTTTTGTGTGTGGACAGCACTTCTGAGCACTAACTAGCGTTGTTGGAGCCCAGGGAGAACCAGGGTGCAGGCCGAGGCCTACTTGGTGGCAGTTTTACAGTGTTTGTAGGCTACAACAGACTGTCAACGTGCTCCAATTAGGCATCTGTCTCCACTCTGTTTCCAGGATTTCACGTGACTACCAACACCGCCAGTTTATGCATACAGTAGCCGTCTGCCCAATCCACACGTGTTGCTGTGTTACTGGGATTCTGTAATATCACCAGATCCCCTGATGTGTGTCTGCCAATGTCTCCTGCTCTGTCCACATTCCCACCACTTGCAGTGGGAAGGTGGACAGCGCAGGAGACAGTGGCGGACACACATTGGGGATCTGCTGACGTAACAGAACCCCAGTAACACAGGAACACGTGTGGAATGCGTGGACGGCAACTGTGAGCAGGAACTGGCGGTGTTGGAGGTCAGGGGAAATACTAGAGACAGAGTGGAGACAGAGGCCAAATCAGAGAATGTTTAAATCTGAAGTAGTTACAATTTGGAGGCAGCAGCAGTTTGCCCTCCACACAGCAGGGGATCAGCAGACGTTACCGAACCCCACTTACACATGAGCGAGTGTTTTGTCTGTGCGGACAGCACTTCCGAGCACCAACTGGCGTTGTCGGAGCCCAGGGAAAATGAGGTAGTAGGCCGAGGCCTACTTGGAGCCAGGTGTAAATCTGAGGTTGTTTGACTGTGGAGGGAGCAGGACACTTTGCCATACACACAGCAGGGTATCAGCTGACGTTACCGAACCCCACTTACACATGAGCGAGTGTTTTGTCTGTGCGGACAGCACTTCTGAGCACCAACTGGCGGTGTCGGAGCCCAGGGAAAATCAGGTAGTAGGCCGAGGCCTACTTGGTGGCAGTTTGCGATTGTTTCTAGACTACTACTAACTGTCAACGTACTCCAATTAGGCCTCTGTCTTCACTCTGTTTCGAGTATTTCCGCTGGCTTCCAACCACGCCAGTTGCTGCTCTGAAATGCCGTCTGCACAACCCACACTTGTTCCTGTGTTACTGGGGATCAGCTGACGTTACCGAACCCCACTTACACATGCGCGAGTGTTTTGTCTGTGCGGACAGCACTTCTGAGCAACAACGGGCGTTGCTGTAGCCCAGGAAATAAAGTTCAGGTTATAGAAACATGAACACAACAGGAGACCTGGATCCTGTTGCCAGCCAATTATTTATTCTGGAAGAGGACTGGCAAATTCAGGTGAGATCCAGGCCTTGTTCATTTTCACAAAAGTAAGCCGGTCAACATTATCGGCGGATAGTCGCGTGCGACGGTCTGTTACCACACCACCTGCAGCACTAAAGACACGTTCCGATAATACACTGGCAGCAGGGCAAGCCAGCACCTCCAATGCATACTGGCTAAGCTCTGGCCATGTATCCAGCTTAGAGACCCAATACTTGAACGGGGAAGAGCCGTCTGGGAGAACACTAACAGGGCACGACAAGTAGTCTGTCACCATCTGACGGAAACGTTGCCTCCTGCTGACTGGAGCCGTCTGTGATGGTGTAGCCGTTTGTGGCGGTCCCAAAAAACTTTTCCACATTTGGGCCATACTGGCCTTGCCTTGTCCTGCGGCACTGCCTCTGCTACCTCTTTGTGCAGAGCTTCCTCCACTGCCTCTACCCACATGGCTGCTTTGAAAAGCACTACCAGCAACACTTGTGGGGGGAATGGAGAACATGATGGCCTGCACAAGTGTTTCTTGGTACTCCCGCATTTTTCGCTCCCGGTTCAACTGTGGTATGAGGCTTTGTAAGTTGTCCCGGTAGCGAGGATCTAGGAGGGTGTACACCCAATAATCAGCCGTGTGGAGAATGTTGGCGATACGGCGGTCATTTAACAAGCACTGCAGCATGAAATCAACCATGTGCTGCAGACTGCCAACTGGACCGGAAACGCTGTCCCCAGCTTGAGGCAGCATCTCTGCCTGCTCACCATCACCCCACCCTCGCTGTACACACTGACTACTAGAGCCTTGTGTACCTCCCTCCTCTGGAGAGATGTGTTCCTCCTCCTCCATTGACTCCTCGTCATCCTCCTCACTAAGTGTCCCCTGCCTGGGCCTTTGTGTGGAAGCACGTTGCGCAGACTTGCCAGAAGCAGATGGCATTTCTGACTGCTCATCCTTGACCTCTTCAAAAACCTCCTCACTTAGTGCTTGTAAGGTTTTTTGAAGCAGACAGATGAGGAGGACAGTCATGCTGATTAGTGCATCATCTGCACTGGCCATCCGCGTGGAGTCATCGAAGGCACGCAAAACTTGGCAGATGTCCCTCATAGTGGCCCACTCAGTGGTGGTGAAGTGTGTCCGGCGCACAGTGCGACTTGTTTGCGCCTGATGCAGCTGGTACTCCATTACTGCTGCCTGCTGCTCACACAACCGCTCCAACATATGTAACGTTGAATTCCACCTGGTGGGGAGGTCACATATGATGCGATGTTCTGGCAGGCGGAATCGGCGTTGCAGAGATGCAATGCGCGATCTTGCCATGCTGGAACGCCGCAAGTGAGCACACTCTAGGTGAACCTTGTGCAGCAGTGCATCAAGATCCGGATAGTCCCTCAGAAAGCTCTGCACGACCAAATTGAGCACGTGTGCCAGACATGGTATGTGAGTGAGGTTGCCTAGGCCCAGAGCTGCCACTAGATTTCGGCCATTGTCACTCACTACCAAACCTGGCTGGAGATTTGCTGGCACAAACCACACATCGCTCTCCTGCTTGATGGCATTCCAGAGCTCCTGTGCTGTGTGGCTCCGATTCCCCAAAGAAATTAATTTAAGGACGGCCTGTTGTCGTTTGGCCACACCTGTGCTCATATCTGGCCTAACAAGCTCACGCAGTGCTGATTCCGAGGAACTAGAGTAGGAGGAGGACTCAATATGTACAGACTGCATTCCTGCAATCCTTGGAGTTGGCAGAATACGTACAGAGCCACTCTCCAGATCTGTACCCGGCTCCACAACATTGACACAATGGGCAGTGAGGGAAAGGTATCATCCCTGTCCATGGCTACTGGTCCACGCATCGGTGGTCAGGTGGACCTTGCTACTGACAGCATTTAGTAGCGCATTTTTAATTTTTCGCTCCACATGCTTTTGCAGGGCAGGGACAGCTTGCCTGCTGAAATAAAAGCGGCTGGGCACATTGTATTGTGGAACTGCCAATGACAAAGTTCCGGAATGTGTCAGTCTCCACCAGCCTGAATGACAGCATCTCAAGGGCCAGTAGTTTGGCAATGCCGGCATTCAGAGCCAGTGCTCGGGGATGGTTTGCCGAGTATGGCCGCTTTTTCTCCCATGCCTGTGCTACCGATTGCTGGTGAGTGGCCTGGGAGGGTGCTGATGACTGCGAACGTGGTTCAGTGGGTGGAATTTCACTGGGTCTCTGGACAACAGTGGCAGTGGTTCTTCCATGGCGTTCCAGTGAGGAAGCCGAACCAGCTGTGTGTGAGCTGGAGGAAGAGGCCCCAACAAGAGCTGAAGAGGTGGTAGGTGCTGCTGAAGGTTGGCCTACATCTTCAGTGTGTCTGTGTAACTCCACCTCGTGCTTGGTACGCACATGTTTCCACATATCTGTGGTATTGAGGTTGCTCACATTTTTCCCTCGTTTCACTTTCTGATGACACAGCTTGCATTTGACAAAGCAAATGTCATCTGCAACAGTGTCAAAAAAAGACCACGCACTGCAAGTCCTGGGAGCGCCCGTTTTGTGTTTTGGAAGAGGATTGCTCCTCACGGGTGCCAAAGTGGAGGCTACAGGCAACCAAGTCTGCCCCCGCCCTCTCCCTCCTCTTTTGGCCGTTCGGGGAATCTCTTCCTCAGAGCTGCTCCCACCACCTTCCTGTGGCTGACGCCATGATGGGCCAAGGACCTCATCATCTCCACTCCCCTCTTCAAGCACCGGCTGGTCCTGGGTTGTCTCGCCAGCACCGTACGCACCAGAAATTGGCAACTGAGTCTCATCATCATCTGATGCATACTGAGGTGTGCTGACCATAGGCACTGGCCCACCCGCCTCTTCAGATTCAGAGGGACAAAGCAGTTGCGCATCACTGCATACTCCCTCTTCTTCACGCTCTAGAATGCTGCTTGGCTGGCCACCTCTTTCCAAGCCAACAGATTCTGAGAACAGAAGTAAAGATTGAGATGGCTCCTGTCCAGGGCTCTCAGACTGCCTGGGCAATTTGGCAGGTGGTGAAGAGACAGATGTTTGCTCTTCAGTGCTCTGGCCCTGGGAGGATACGGAAGTCATTGAAGTGGATGCGTTAGCTGCCATCCATCCGACAACGGCTTCAATTTGTTCGTCACGCAGCAGTGGGGTACGGCGAGGTCCTACAAAGCTGCGCATGAAGGACTGTTGCCTGGTAAAAGTGGGGGATGCCGGGTCACTGGTGGCCGCAGAAGATACCGAATCCCCACGTCCTCTCCCTGCTGAATCCCCCCGTCCTCTCCCTGCTGAAACTCCACGGCCACGACCACGTGCCTTACTCCCTGCCTTCTTCATCTTGGTAGACTGATAAAGATAGGCAGAAAAGTAAAAAAGGGGTGGCTTAGTGTTCTTATTCCTGAACACCTGCTAACCAGTATAAGAAACACTAATTTGGCTAAGAGTGTGTGTACTACACTTTAATATGATCTAATGTGGCCTAGACAACTGTAAAGTGGAGTGTTTGGTGAACTTTATTTCCTTTTTTTTTTGGGTGGGGGGAAAGGAAAGGATGTGACCAAAGTTTGAAAGCTATAGTATCACAAACTTTTTGGAGCGATTACAATGCAGGAAGCTAACCTACAATGCAATTGATGAGGCTCCAAAAAATAGGGTGATACTAGCCTGGCTGGCCCTGAAGGGCACAAGCCAGCAAAAAGGCTCCTCTATCTAATCCTATATAGTGTTTGCAACCAACCAATGACAATGGATGCGGTTGGAAGCACACTAATATAGGAGCAAAAATCTGGCTAAATTAGCTGCAAAAAAAGGACTATGTATGAGGCAGTGACGCACGCTGAGCGGACTACAGCTAGCGGTGGCTGTAGAACACACTGCAACGTGAGCTGCACTCACACACAGAGAGACCTATCAGACAGCCAAAAACAGTGGAGAGAAATGGGCTATAGCACTGAAAGGCTGCTGAAAGGCTCCGCTGTCCACTCCTTTAGTGTTTGCAACCAACGTATATGGATACGTATGGAAGCACACTATACAGGAGAAAAAAAAAGCAGCAATAAAAGAAAAATGTGTATGAGGCAGAGACACACGCTGGCCGGCCTACAAGCAGACGTGCCTGCAGGACACACTACACAGCGTGGGTCTGCACTCACACAGCCCTTGCAGACAGCTGTGAAAACAGCGCTGCTAGGGAAAAGCAAGCTACAGTGGTGGTTTATGTAGCCTGGATAAAGCACAATATTGTTTTTAGAATCGCTATTTCTAACTGTCCCTCACAGTCTTCAACAGCAGCCTGTCCCTAATTGAATTCACAGCAGAGTGACCAGAAATGGCGGCTGCAGCGCTTTTTATAGTGCATCATGACATCATTTCAGCAGCCAATCACAGCCATGCCAGTAGTTAACATGCCTACATGCCTAACAGGATATGCCCACGCTTCTGTAGATCCCCATTGGCTGAATCAAATCGAGCGGGCCCCTAGCATTATGGGAACTTCCGATTCCGGTATTCGATATGAAAAAAGTATCGGAACTAAGTATCGGAATTCCGATACAGCTAATATCGGCCGATACCCGATACTTGCGGTATCGGAATGCTCAACACTAGTCACTAGTGATAGGCCACTATTGCGCCTCTTGTTCCCCCCACCATTTTTTGTATTGATAGACTAACATTGGGCATTCCAATTTGCTCGACCCAAACAACGAGCATCCGAGCATTTTAGTGCTCGTCCATCACTAGCTACAACCTAAAATTAGATACAACAGAGTCTTATCTCAGATTGTTTACTTTAATAGGTATATTCAGGAAGAAGTTATTGTACTGTCAGAACAGTAACAAGAACTATAAAACAGCTGCTCCTACCTCTCATGAGGGATTCCCTGGAATTCAGACCCCACCGGTTACAAGAATGGCATGTCACTCTTACCATGCCCTTTAAATTTAGAGCTTAGATCCTGGAAAGGTGATTTTTCTCACAACAATGACTATTGTGAATATTGAAGGCCTTCTTCTGAGAAAGAAAGCTGTTAGCTTCCTCTTGAAAAGGAAGGAAGTAATAACTGATTTCAGTCTTACAAATGTGATCACACACAGTAAATAGCAGCAGGTTCTGAATACTGGGAGCAATGAATTGATTGTAGAGAGATGAGTCTAAGAAATTCTGTATCAATTTAAACAAGTGCTATTGTAATATTACAAATATGTCTTAAGATGCCAGAATTATACATGATACTATGCACTTTAAACTATAAGGTAAAAAAAAATCAAAAGTCACAAAATGTTTTGTGTGCACTTTCATAGAACATTGAATCCTTTCGTTACTTTATATTCCTTATATTATAATTATTATATAAAGAGGAAGAAAAGCGCAACATTTGCACATCAACCAAGACCACCAATGATATAGGTTAGTCAAAGGTTCACCTTTAGTGGTTGTGCATCGAGACACAACCCTGTGGTAAACGTGTGAATCAATAGGGGCTGCTGCTCCACCCGCAGGATCTTCCACAGGATCCAGAACATGTTGAAGAGGGAGGTTTTTGGTTGAGGTGACCTTACAGTGCTGCCCTGAGCTGGGTTCTGTAGCATCTTGGGCAATGCATCATAAAATACTGCTACTTTTGCTTTCCCCATCTGCTGCAGGATTTTGATAAAATTCTTGAAGAGGTTCTAATGCAACTTAGATACAGCATATGATACAGTAACCAAAATGTTGCAACCTCTTCCAGATGAGTTGACAAATTATTGTTCCATAACCTACATAGTACTGATGGACACTTACTCCACTCTTGTAAGATCTAGAAATACAATAAATTAAAATAGGGCTAGGAGAAATAGCATGAATTCTTCAATTTAAGTGGTCAAGTATAAAATAAAAATTCTAGTAATCGTTTCCATTAATGAGGACCTTAAAAATAATTTCACATATTTAGGATTAATGCTTAATGCAAGACCTCAAATGTTGTATTCTGTAAAATACTACCTGAACTACACCAGAGAGCAGGGTCAGACTGGCCCGGTACTTTTACTGGGGAAATCCCCGGTGGGCCTTTGCAGAAGAGCAGGAGAGGGGTGAAAATAAAAAATAAAAAAATAAAATAGAGGTTGCAGGCCCTTTAAAAGTGTGAGGGCATGTGCGCATGCTGCTTGACAGCCACAACGCATTGAACAGTGGCGGGCTGGGCCAGGGAGCAAGAGAACAGCTGGGGTCGAACGCACAGCCGTTTCACAGCAAGCAGACATGGGCGCGTCACAGCAAGCAGACACAGCTGCATAACAGAAAGCAGACACTACCGCAAATGCATCTGCTAAGAGTGACATCACTTCACATGCCCTGCACTGCTGCTTTCGGGCATGCTTCCCTGCGTGTGTGTGCGTGTCCACATTTCTGTGTGAGTGCGCTTGTCTGAGCGTGAATTTCTGTGTGCATATCTGTGTGTATGTATGAGCATGACTGTCTGTTTGTGTGCATGTCTGCAAATTTACGTGTGCATTTTTCTGTGTGTAGGTGCACTTGCCTTCGTGTATATGTGTGTCCCCATTTCTGAATGTATGCAATCTGCAAGTATGTGTGTGTCTGCTAGTGCATGTCTGCACGCATACAGTATGTGTGTGCGTGTCATCGTGTGTGTATGTGTGCTTCTGCATGTTTGTGTTTGTGTGTGTGTGCTCTTCCAAAGATTCATTATAATTGGGGAGAGATGGAGAGATGGGAGGATACATTTTAGGAGACAGTATGGAGAGAATGTGTGAAGAAACAGT
The DNA here is from genome assembly GCF_039654945.1 of Dendrobates tinctorius. NCBI lineage: Eukaryota > Metazoa > Chordata > Amphibia > Anura > Dendrobatidae > Dendrobates > Dendrobates tinctorius. The sequence continues at coordinate 7,188,468 of NW_027361851.1, forward strand.
ATGGTAAATGAGGGAGTCGGTAATGGGCAAGGGAACAGAAGGGGGATGTATGAGAAGACATTATGGAGAGTGGGAGGAATGTGAGAGGAGATAGCATGGGGAGAGAAAAGTGTGAGAGGACACAGAACAGAGACTACTAGTGTGGGGGGGATGTATATAGATGTGGCAGTATTGGGGGTCAGGGTGAGGGCACAGCAAGGAGGAAATAGTATGCTGAAGAGAGGTAGTGTGATGAGGAGGCACAGTATAGAGACTGGGCTGTATAAGGGGGACACAGTGTGAGAGGACAGTGTGAAGAAGAGACCCAGTATAAAAAAGAGTGGACAGTGTGGAGGGCATGTACCATATGAGGGACAGTGTGGAGGGCATGTACCATATGAGGGACAGTGTGGAGGGCATGTACCATAAGAGGGAGAATTTTGGGTCATATTTTGTGCAGGGAATACAGTGAGGGGCAATTATTTATTAGTGTAGGACAGATATTTGTATTCAGAAGTATTATAATGACACTGCTATTTCTAGGGATGTCGTGTGGGGATCTGTTGCATAAGACTGGAGAAGATAGAGGTCTGCGGATGAGAAGAGTCATCATGGAGTCTGGACAAGATGGAGATGAAAAGAAAGAGAAAGACTTAACAGAGAAGACATCACAGGTAAGATACCTGGATGTAAATGTTTATGTGTGATCCAGCCTGCCTCTCATCAGCGTTGTGGTTCCTGTATGGTCCACAGTCTGATGATGATTGATGACAACAGTGTCTCGATTGTTAAGGACATACTGGGAGTTGTAGGTTCATGTGATACAAAGGTATATGGGGCTGACGTGACATTACAATTGATGTACCATGTACTGATGGTGGTTCAGATGTTGTATTCATGTACTGGCATGTCTGCGTGTGTCTGTGTATCTGGAATTATAAGTATTTTTAAGACCAACAACTTAGTGAGAACAACTCACTTAATATTCATGTAGCATATATGGATATTCATTGATCATAATCATAACCTTCTCAAAAATATGAATAAACCAAAACGAAGTCCAGGCTAATAAAGACTTAAAATAAATTTTATTCAATTACACAGAATGGATAAAAGGAGAATCAGACAAATGGACATAATACAATACCATAATATATTATATTATAATGTGAGGAGATAATTTCATATTAAACACATGGAGGCCATAGGTAAATTCAGTGATCATATAGAGTGCATAGACAATGTAAAGTGCATATAGTGAACAGACATAAAGTCTGAAATAAAGTGCATAAAAGATGAACGCAAGCTCCCCGCCAGAAAACCGGAACCGGAAGTGACATGACTTGAATTGAGCGCTCCAGATTGGAGGGCAGGACAAAGGCACCTCCTCCCCTGCAGCTTGTGTGGAGCTCAAGCCACCGCCATAAAACCGGAACCGGAAATGACGTGACTAAAGCATTTGACACTGTCCCACATAAAAGATTGGTAAGAAGAGAAAGCTTGGGCTAGGGGAAAATGTGTGTAGATGGGTAGGTAGCTGGCTTAGTGATAGAAAACAAAGAGTGGTTATTAATGGGGCATACTCAGATTGGGCCAGGGGTACCACAGGGTTCTGTATTGGGCCCCCTACTATTTAATATATTTATTAATGATCTAGTGGATGGCTTACACAGTAAAATATCAGTATTTGCAGATGATACAAAACTATGTAAGGTAGTTAACATAAAGGAGGACAGTTTGCAACTACAGACAGATTTGAGTAAATTGGAGAATTGGGCTGAAAAATGGCAAATGAGGTTTAACACAGATAAGTGTAAGGTTATGCACATGGGAAGGAGAAACAGATGCTACAATTACTTACTAAATGGGAAACTGCTGGGGAAATCGGACATGGAAAAAGACTTAGGCATCTAAGTCAATAAGAAGCTAAATTGGAGTGCCCAGTGTCAGGCAGCTGCCACCAAAGCAAACAGGGTCATGGGATGCATTAGAAGAGGTCTGGGGACACGAGATGAAAACATAATTCTCCCTATGTACAAATCACTCGTCAGACCACACTTGGAGTATTGGGTGCAATTTTGGACGCCGGTGCTCAAGAAAGACATTACTGAACTTGAAAGGGTTCAAAGGTGGGCTACTAAAGTGATAAATGGAGTTGGTTCACTACAATACCCAGAAAGGTTATCAAAATTAGGTCTATTTGCTCTAGAAAAGAGTAGACCTAATTTTAGGGAAGACCTAATATATATTGTGGTGCAGTGACCGCTGTGTCCGCTAGGGGGCGCTGTGTGGGTGTACCAGGACAGTCGTATAAACATTTCCACTGCCCTGATAGGGGTAGGATACTGAAAGATCATAATGATCAGCAGAGGTACTGCTGACTAGTACGTTCTGTTACAATGTGTCAGGGAAGCCTGTGTGTGTGATTGTCTGCAATAGGACCTTGGGTGAGGTCATAGCCATGTGATCACCTGTGGGTGTGGTTATGGACCATATAAGGTACCTGAGGTCTGGTCACATGTGGGTGAATGCAGGGACCCGATTGGTCCAGAGAGGAAGGTCCCGCTGACATAGGGCTTCCTGCCTGACAGCACATGTGGACGCTGTGTGTAATGGCGATATGTGCCTGTTAGTTCCCTGGAGGGAATAAACGTGCAGCATGGTGAAACAGCACGAGGCAACCCTGACGTGGGTAAGATAACTTGGTGGCTAGAAAGCCTGCGCATTGAACAGTGCATAATTTGCGTGATGCAAGGATAACAGAGCTGAACTCTGTAATGGACGCAATGCTGACTGTATGCTGTTTTCTGTTGCTGTGACGGTTTATGAAACTGAAATAAACCGCATGGATTATACTGCTTTATGAAAACCCGTGCTGGATGTGACTTATTCGCTGCCAAGCGAGTGTCCCCCCAACCCTGAATAACAGCGCTACCTCACAATATGTACAAGTATATCAGAGGGCAATACAGAGATCTCTCCAATGAACTGTTTGTACCAAGGACTGTGACAAGAACAAGGGGGCATTCTCTTCGTTTGGAGGAAAGACAATTTCTGCACCAGCATAGAAGAGGGTTCTTCACGGTAAGAGCAGTGAGGCTCTGGAATTCTCTTCCTGAGGAAGTGGTGATGGCCAACTCACTGAATGAATTTAAGAAAGGAATGGATGCTTTTCTTGTGAGTAACAGTATAGAAGGTTACGAATAACAGAATATTATAGGTAGATGGTTGACCCAGCTTAGGGGAAGGAATTTTTTTCCCTATGGAGAAAATTGGCTTCTACTCTGTGTGGGATTTTTGCCTTCCCCAGGATCAACAATGCAGAACAGCTGCAGTAAAAATAGGCTGAACTAGATGGACATAAGGTCTTCCTTCAGCCTTCAAAACTATGTTATGTTATGACTTAAACTAAATGCTCCGGAATAGAGCGCAGGACAAAGTTACCTCCTCTCCTGCAGCAGGAAATATAGCGTCGCTATTTCTGAGCTCCACTATGGAACGCAAACAAACCAGTATAACCGGAAGAAAACTAAAATGGAGGACATAGAATATGACCTTACAAGCAGAATGCTTAGATTACAATATATACATACATTACAAACAATCACATATAAATTTAAAACAATGGTAATAGTACAGTGTCTAAATAGATCCAATCACTGCCATATTACATCATATTGGGGATAAATGTAATAGAAACACATCCATAACAATATGTCCATAACATATACTTATTATAAAAGAATTTTTGACATTACTACATAAATACAAATATAAATTTAAAAATATTTACTAAAATATAGTGAATAAAAGTGAAGGGAGACACACGTGCCATGGAGTGAAAAATATGCAAAATATGCAAATATCCTATAAATAACTATAATATAAAATAATAAAGTCTATGATATGTTGCTATAAGATATGGACAATCAAATGGATGAGGAATTTCCAGGAACTGGGTACAAGCTAAAAGCAAAGAAAAAAAAAGAGATTTTATTAAAAAATTATAAAAATGCATTAAAAGATAACTGTTCATTTAGACCCTCATTTATATGTATTTTTGTAAGATGTGTGTATGTAACAGTGCATTGTGGTGTGTAAAAACATTCATATATTTGGGTATATTTACTAAATCTATTAGGGTTCCTTCACATGTGTTAGGGAATTCCATTTGTCTTTCCATGTTTAGGAACAGACAAGTGAAATTTGCTAGCCTTGTCATAGCTGTCACCTTAGGGATGTGCTTGTATGGAGCGGGTTCAGGAGATGAGCCTGCTCCATACCAGGCAGATGTCGGATGTGATACATAACGAAATGCGCATTGGGGTGTTCTCAGTGGTGGGTCTCAGTATTGGGTAAGGTTAACCTCTGTTTTAATATCATGTAATCCCACTTGGGGTTTTTTTTTACTAATAATTTGTAAGATTGAATCTGGGCTTAATCACTAACCATGCAATATTGGAAACACAGTGATAGGCTAATGATTAATGGTATTTCTTGTTTACAGCAGGGGGCATGGTTGTGTGAACCTTTCAGTTCAATCTAATTGGGTTATTTGGAGCATATTCATATATAGAGTATGACTTTTTTTGTTAAACAATTTGTACTGAGAGCCACCATTGTTTTAGTGTCTCTTTTAGCACATTGTTTTACTCGTTTATTTGTAGCGTTGTAATTGTCTCAATAAAGATTTTTTGCAAAACATTTTACATGAAAAAACTCCATTAGTTCTCCTTTTTCTGAATACAATGGGGAGGGTGCAGCTTTGCTGGGAAAGAATGCCTAGAAGGATGGAAATGTGTATAACTAGGCACTGGGGAGGCATTTACTGTACAGGAGGAGAAGATAGCTTAAATAGTGACCTAGGCCAAATTAATGAAAGTGTGGGTGGCATAGGGAAAAGGGTTAGAAAAGTTAAAGGGGGTCTTATGATAAAACACTGCAGTCACACAATGTGCCTGCAGACTTCTGAATGCTTACAGCTATTAGGGTCACACTAAAGTTGTGTGATCATCTTAAATGTCTGCTGCCAAATTATATATCAGAGAAATATACGTGTACACTGAGAAAAACTGCTCATGATTGTCCATGCTGTTGTAAGGAGGAAGACCAGGCCTGTTCTGTGCCGGATCCGGAACTGTCAGGGCTGTCCTCTTTCTATGCACCCAGAAGTAGGGTGTGTGGCTAAGCTGCAGCAGCCAAAGCGCACGCAGAAGCAGTCAGTTCTGGTGGGTACAGGCAGCGTGCGGCAGGGAGAGAAGACCGTGTCATCCCTGGAGCAACGCTGCTGCACGTAACTCCGCCGCCACTAGCGGAGACAGGAGAGAGAGATGTGCAGTGTGTCCGGTGGTAACTAGAAAGCAAGGTGACATACGTTGCAACCCGTGAGTACAGCACACGTACCACCTAAGAGAGACCGGGTGCGGGACAGAAGTTTGACCCCTGATTTGCCAATATACATTTGCTGGGCTACATTGGACCCTGATAGTGCTGTGGTTTGCCCAATCTCAGCTGCATCAATTAATGGACTAGGGGTTCAGTAGAAGGTAACGGAGACCAACTGCTGCTGCCAGAAGAATGATCATCACTGCCCACAGGACCTCATCAGATAAGCATTGTGCCAGCTGTTGTTGGCACCATTATCCATTCAGCAACAACCATGGCCTGAGAAACGACTGATAGGATAAGTTAACTTAAATGAAGTGCCATTACTGAATCCATTGTTCTTCAATACTGCATATCCTTTGTCTTTGAACCTTGCATTCTACCATTCAACTGTTTATTTCCCCATTTAACTGCTTACCTCCCTGCGTGGAGTATCCCCCTGTTAAAGTAAAGTTGTTAACTCTTGCTCTGCCTTCTGTCTGTCACTGCATCCCGCAACCTGCTCAAACTTGGCCTAGTCGGCTGGATGCAGTCCACAGCCATGGAAATGACAGAGCAAGTGGCTGTGGGTGCCCAAAGGGCCAGTATACCGGTGGGGGCAATGTTGCATAACCTCCCAAAGTTCACAGGGAGTAACACTTTACTATGGGATTGGACTGAGGGGGTCAAGGGTATGTTGAGGATGCACCCCATGATCCCCGCGATGCAGGCAGAAATTGCCATGATGGCCCTGGATGGAGAGGCAAGGTGCTCCATCATGTTACGGCCCCCACATGAGCGAGACCCCTTTACCAAGGTGTTACAAATCCTAGCGGAAATGCATGGGGACCCCATGGACGTTGGGGAAATGTGCATGCGCTTGTTTAGCCATGTCCAAAGGGAGAGGGAGTCTGTGACCCAATACATGAACATGCTGCAGGAGATTCATGCTGTGATCGCTAAGCAGGAAGACGTAGGCATATGACCCCCTATATCGTTCTGAAAGACCAGCTAGTGGCAGGATTTAGAGATGTGCTACTTAAACAGGCATTGCGAGAGCGCTGGCGGGTTAATCTGCGTATGTCCTTTCTGGAAGTAGGGGCGGAAGCACTCGCACGTAAGCAGGAGCAGAGGGTGACAGTCCCGATGGGGAGGTCCGGAGCGGAGAGGTATGCATTTCGCTGGCAAATGAACCAAGTTGGGTGAGAGAACTTCAGAAGGAAATCCAGGACATGCGAGAGGAATGGTCCGACTTAAGGAATAAACATTCAGTACCCCTGGGCCCCTACGGAGGCAGAACTGATCTCGAACCTCACCAGGAAACAAGACAGTCTCACACAGAAAGGGAGCCGATCTGTTTCACCTGTGGAGACACTGGACATTATGCTCGAGGATGCACGCGTCAGGGAAGATCCCCCCACCGCCGTCCGATAAAATAGGGGACTCTGTGGCTGGGGGACGCCGCCCGGAGCCTCAGCAGCCAGGAAGGAGAGAAAGAAGTCCCACAAGTTTGGTTTCAGTGAGTCCTCTCATTTGGGCCGAAATTGACAGTCGGGTCGTCTGCTGTTTAGTTGATACCAGCTCTCAAGTAACCACTATTTTCTACGACATTTCCCCAGGCAATGCAGCCTGAATGGGCCCAGTGATCAAAATGACGGCAGCCAATCAGTTGCTCATCCCGGTCGCAGGGGTGGTGTGGATGCAAATCAAAGATGTGGTCAGGAAAGGACTCATGTTAACCGCTGGGGATCCTGGCAATGGTTCCCCTGTGACTTTAGGAATGAATGTGTTGAAAGAGCTCGGGAATATTCGAGTCAGCAGATGTGTTTCTGAAATGATCAAGCCCTCACATCCCACAGAGGTAAGTTGTCACGGTCACGTGTGTCTGGACGCAGCGAGTACCGCAAGGCAAACCCATAAGACACCCGTGACCCTGGATACACCGCCTCCAGTGGGGTGAATTTAAATAATAAACACGTGCAGCTGGATACACTGCCTCCAACTGGCGAATTTAGACATTACACATATATACAAGTCTGGAAACCCCGCCTCCAGTAATGCGAATTTAAACAATAAGGGAAACATGGGAAACATTAACAATGGTGGGCCCTGCGATAGGGAATAGGGAAATGGAGACCTCCTGAGCTCCCCTGAGCCAGTGTCCCTGCACTCCTAACGTTCCCTATGCCGGTTCCGCACCGGGCGTGCAACAGGAACCTCAAAACCCTAGCTCGTCCTGACCTAAACCCTCACTAGGGAATTGGTCGGTGCGGACACTTATCCCACCTCTGCAATAAACACACATGAGGGAAAGATGACAAAACAGGGGAAACACCACTTAGCTTTGCTCTGTTGCGTACGCTCCTAGCAACAGAGCCCACCACCTGCGTGCATCTTCTCCACCCGGATCCATCACCATAACTGGATCCTTCACCATAGTGCAGCCCTGGAGCAGAGTCCACTACCAGTTGCAGCTGTCCATTAACAGAGTCCCAAAGATGAGTTCAGCTCCTGCCCAAGAAGTCCAGCATGCTTGAGTCCAGCTCTCAGCAACCAAGTCCCACATGCTGAGTGCAACTCTCTCCATAGTCGTCACTCGACCACGCCATGCCAGCCCTTCTTGCAGACCACCTAGCTGCCACTCGTCCCCTCTGGCTGGGATGCGCAGGACTCATGTTCAGCTCCTTCATTCACCCAGGCTTCCTTGTGAATGACTAACACACAATATCACCAACAGTGATTGAACCCACCTGGCTCCCTTTTATAGAGCCTAACACCTGATTTGTAATTGCGTGCACATTAACCCTAAAACTAAGGTGCGATACCACTCACCACCACTGGGGCAACTTAGAATGAACAACACCATGTGTAATAATTGTAATGGCCACCGGGGGCAATCACATCACACTTTGGCACACAGCCAAAGGAAAAAAGTTCACTTTCTGCATTTAAGCTGTCAGATCCACCTTGGATCATGACAGTACCCCCTCCTTAAAGAGGGGCCTCTGGACCCTCAAGACCACTCCTCATAAGGGAAACACCTACAGCGGGGACGCCCAGATCCTGAGTTCACCCCACCACTACCTGACACTTCAGGTTAATGACAAGCGTACCGCTGGTATTGGCATTATGTGTTCTGGAGGCACCACTCATCTCCACAGCGAAGACCTGGGGAACGAGTTTAAGTATGTGAATGTTTGCTTTGAGCTGATCAGACTCCACAACACACTTCCACAAGATGTTTTTTGGTGGCCACCCATACATGCTCGTTCACACACAGGTGAGCGTTTATTGCACACATTCGTTTGTCATATATTTTGGTGAACTCCTTCTGGACACGACAACAGAGGCATCCCCCTGCTGTCACCACACTCACACCCCCGCTATTCACCAAGGGACACCACCCTCCAACCCTTTCACCATGAGGTCTGCGCCTCCCAGGGTTGGTTAAAGGCGTGGGGTGAGATTTGTCCCTACTCCCCCGCAGCACACCTGCTACTCACACCTGGAGATGAAGGGACCGGGATATGGAGGAAATATACACTCGCTGGTCGCCTCCACACGACCAGGAGGGGCGGCTTCTTCGGTGGTATTTAAAGATTTGGCGTAAGCCCCGCGGACTATCACACCAGTCTGCTCACTACAGGGACGTACCCCTTCACCTCTGGGAACCCTAGACAGAACCATGGAGATCACCAACTCAACCCACCTGTCTGGTTACGTCCGCCTGTATGAACAAGTCCCGCTCCCCAGCAGCGACTCTAGGGGGCTTTTACCAAAGCCGCAGGGACATGGAGGAAAAATATACTCGCTGGTCGCCTTCCTCCACACGACCAGGAGGGGGCGGCTTCTTCGGTGGTATTGAAGATTTGGCGTGAGTCCCGCGGACTATCACCAGTCTTCTCACTACAGGGACATACCCCTTCACCTCGGGGAACCCCAGACAGCACCATGGGGATCACCAACTCCACCTACCTGTCTGGTTACGTCCACCTGTATGAACAAGACCCGCTCACCAGCAGCGACTCAAGGGGGTTTTTGCCAGACCCGCAATTTGCCAAAGCCGCCATTTTGATTTCTTGGTTGCCTGAGCAGAGGCCCCAGACCCTGATAACTGCTGCTGCAGTGGCTCTAACACACCTTGCCGCTCCCCACTCACCTCAGTGAGGCCCGGCAGCAATTACTCACAGGTCTCCACATGGCCAAAGTTCACCAGAAAAAAAAATGTAAGGTTGGTGATAATGTCACGGTCACGTGTGACTGGACGCAGCGAGTACCGCAAGGTGAACCCATAAGACACCTGTGACCCTGGATACACCGCCTCCAGAGGGGCGAATTTAAATAATAAACACGTGCAGCTGGATACACCGCCTCCAACTGGCGAATTTAGACATTACACGTATTTACAAGTCTGGAAAACCCGCCTCCATTAAGGCGAATTTAAACAATAAGGGAAACCTCGGAAACATTAACAATGGTGGGTCCTGCGACAGGGAATAGGGAAATGGAGACCTCCTGAGCTCCCCTGAGCCAGTGTCCCTGCACTCCTAACGTTCCCTATGCCGTTTCCGCACCGGGCGCGCAACATGGACCTCAAAACCCTAGCTCGCCCTGACCTAAACTCTCACTAGTAGAGTTGAGCGACTTTGCCTTTTTTTGGGTCAAGTCGGGTTTCATGAAACCCGACTTTCGCAAAAGTCGGGTCGAACGAAATCGGCAGATTTTTGTGAAAAGTCGAAGGCCGACTGAAACACGAAACCCAATGCAAGTCAATGGGGAAGCAAAGTCGGCAGGGAGTGGAGGCCAGGAAACACACCTACAGTGCCCTTTTGAATGCCAAAAACATCAAATCTTATTACTGAAGCTTTTCAGCCTTAATTTACTTCATAATACTAGTTACGCACTGAAAAATGGGGATTATTTGGCTAAATTTGTGGGGGGGTAGGGCTGGCTCCAGGTTTTCATGTGCCCTGGGCCAAAGAGCGCCCCTTTAACACATACCACAACTCATGATGCTCCGATATGGCAGAGAAATAGCGGTATAGTACAATGAAAAGTACTTCACTTTTTACATCTCACGACTGATATCCTTTTTAAATTCTCCAATAGCTCCAAAAACGGACAGTATCTTACTCCATACAGTATTATGGCCACCGCATAGTGCGCTATACAGAGTAATGAGGCCCATATATTTCACCATACAGAATCATTGGTCCCATATAATGTTTGAAACAGTATATGATGAGCTCCACATAATGCTACAGTATATGTTGGTCCCCATGGATGAAGCTGCACTGTCTTATGGGCCCAAATAATGCTCTATATATAATGGGCCCCATTTCTAATGCTCTAGTGTATAATGGGCCCTGTAAATGCTGCTTCAGTGTCTGATGTCCACCTTTGGAATGCTCCAGTGTATGGTGGACCCCATATATCATTCTCCAGAGTATAGTGCTCCCCAAAAATTGCTGTCCCAACATTGAAAACAATTAAATAAGTCTCGTCATTAAGTCTCCTCACTAGGGGACCCTGTACTAGTCTGGGCGTACAGACGTGATGTCATTGCGCTCTCTGATCAGAATATCACTGTCAAGAAACGCGGAAGACGTCATGGCGGTGGAGCAGGGAGAGGTAAGTATTTCAACTTTGCAAGTGCTGTGATCCAGAGCAAGCAGGGGGGGGCACTCGTTGGCGACGGCAATGGCACAGGGCCCCTCATAGTATGGCGGTGTGTCTGACGGCGGGTGGGCCGAACCTGCACTTTCAGCTGCTCCTTCATTTTTGTCACCGTGTAAGGTGGTACAGTATATGGGAAGGGTAACCTGAGTTTCATCTGGGTCACATTCAGGCTCTGTAGAGTGCGAGGGGAATGTAGTGGTCTGGGTCAATGTACCAGCAGAATCATCTAGCAGTGGCTGGACCTCAGTGCACTTGTGGCGCCCCCAGGAGTACGGTCGCCACAGTGGCATTACCTTCCTCCTAGGGAGTGTGATGTCATGCTTGGGAGCAATGAAGGATCTCTCTAGCAGTTCAACCAACACACAACACATTTACCACTCCAGGTCAGCAGGGAGACCTCTGAACCTGACTGCTGAGGAGCTGCTGTCTGTGGTCGGGAGGAGGTAAGTTAGGGCAGTCTGTGAAGGGAAGGGGAAGTGTGTGGACGTGAGAAGGGGAGCTGGAGTATGAGCAGAGTTAAGGCTCACTCCTAGCTTGAGCGCATGGTCCGGATTCCGGTCTCTGAGTTTGTAGGGACACTGACGTTCCTGCAGCAGAAACCGGAGGAAGTAGCAGCTGTAAATGCTCTGTACCCAACTAAGGCTCGGAGGCCCCAGCAGCAACGTGTGGGAGCCAGAAGGAAAAGGCTGCGGCTGCCTGTCATACGAGAAAGTTCCAAGAGAGAGTCAACAGGGGGAACTTCATTGAGCTCAGCACTGCGAGTACCTCAGATAAGCGCAAGAATGGAGGTCACACTACCTATCTGCAGAGAGAGAATTCCAAATTGGCTTCCAGACTGACCAACTCCTTCTCCATCTGTACTCTGGGTCCTGGACGGCACTTACCAAGTACAGGTAAAGGAACTGCACGGCTGTGTCTGTCCTCTTTCTCCTGTGCCTGGCAAACAGCTCTGCTACATCCTGCACTGCACACCATCTACCAACTCTTTCATGTGCCCTGCGACAATGGCCATACCTGTGCAGGGCTTCTACACCTTAGCTGCACCACAACTTCTGTCCCAGAGAAGCGCCACTGCAGCACTGGTCAATCTACTCAGAAACCACAGGTGGCATCACGTATCAGTCACCTATAAATGTAATTCACCCCTTTGCATGGATGCCCAGGGCCAAGGAACGGGTCACCACCACTGTGACACATAACAGGGAGACACCGTCCCGGTACCGAATAACCCCACTACCCTGCCTGGCCACCCATACTCCATGTCAGATTCATCTTGGACTGGGGAATTCACAATTTGACTTGATAACCCAGGCATGGTATGATAGAAAGAGCTACATGGACTAATGTGAAGTGTGGCCTGCCTTAGCTGCTATTGTGCTTTTGCCACTACCAGCAGATGCACCACCACCATCAGCACCAGCTGGCCCCCCCACGCCCACGTCCGCGGCCTCTTCCACCAAACTTCCAAATTTAGCACAAAATAGACACAAAATAACATCACATATATGGTACTGTATCAGAAGCGTACGGCTCTATTCAGTCAAAGGATAATTGTCAATCTCCATATACAGTGGGGCAAAAAAGTATTTAGTCAGTCAGCAATAGTGCAAGTTCCACCACTTAAAAAGATGAGAGGCGTCTGTAATTTACATCATAGGTAGACCTCAACTTTGCATATTATGGTGGCAAATAAGTATTTGGTCAGAAACAAAATTTCATCTCAATACTTTGTGATATATCCTTTGTTGGCAATGACAGAGGTCAAACATTTTCTATAAGTCTTCACAAGGTTGCCACACACTGTTGTTGGTATGTTGGCCCATTCCTCCATGCAGATCTCCTCTAGAGCAGTGATGTTTTTGGCTTTTCGCTTGGCAACACGGACTTTCAACTCACTCCAAAGGTTTTCTATAGGGTTGAGATCTGGAGACTGGCTAGGCCACTCCAGGACCTTGAAATGCTTCTTACGAAGCCACTCCTTCGTTGCCCTGGCGGTGTGCTTTGGATCATTGTCATGTTGAAAGACCCAGCCACGTTTCATCTTCAATGCCCTTGCTGATGGAAGGAGGTTTTCACTCAAAATCTCACGATACATGGCCCCATTCATTCTTTCATGTACCCAGATCAGTCGTCCTGGCCCCTTTGCAGAGAAACAGCCCCAAAGCATGATGTTTCCACCACCATGCTTTACAGTAGGTATGGTGTTTGATGGATGCAACTCAGTATTCTTTTTCCTCCAAACACGACAAGTTTTGTTTCTACCAAACAGTTCCAGTTTGGTTTCATCAGACCATAGGACATTCTCCCAAAACTCCTCTGGATCATCCAAATGCTCTCTAGCAAACTTCAGACGGCCCCGGACATGTACAGGCTTAAGCAGTGGGACACGTCTGGCACTGCAGGATCTGAGTCCATGGTGGCGTAGTGTTACTTATGGTAGGCCTTGTTACATTGGTCCCAGCTCTCTGCAGTTCATTCACTAGGTCCCCCCGCGTGGTTCTGGGATTTTTGCTCACCGTTCTTGTGATCATTCTGACCCCACGGGGTGGGATTTTGCGTGGAGCACCAGATCGAGGGAGATTATCAGTGGTCTTGTATGTCTTCCATTTTCTAATTATTGCTCACACAGTTGATTTCTTCACCCCAAGCTGGTTGGCTATTGCAGATTCAGTCTTCCCAGCCTGGTGCAGGGCTACAATTTTGTTTCTGGTGTCCTTTGACAGCTCTTTGGTCTTCACTAGAGTTGAGCGACTTTTGTTTTTTTAGGGTCGAGTTTCGTTTCATGAAACCCGACTTTTCCAAAAGTCGGGTCGAGCAAGATCGGCCGACTATAGGGAAAAGTCGGGGTCGTCCCGAAACACGAAACCCAATGTAAGTCAATGGGGAATAAAAGTCGGCAGTGAGAGGACAGGAAACACACCTACAGTGCCCATTTGAATGCCAAAAGCATCAATTCTTCTTACTTAAGCTTGTCAACCTTAATTAACTTCATAATACTAGTTACGCACTGAAAAACGCACGCTCAGTACCTCAGCAGGACAAAAAAAAAATTGGGATTGCTTTTAAGGCTGTGGGCACACGCTGCGGATTCTGCTGCGGTTCCCCAGCGGGTTTGGCCGCTGCGGGTCCGCAGCAGTTTTTGCTGCGGTGTACAGTACCATTATTCCCTATGGGAATCAAAAACCGCAGTGCAGACGGTGCGGAATTTTCCGCGCGGATTATCTGCGGTTTTCAATCCGCAGAAAGAATTGACATGTCAATTCTTTCTGTGGATTCTGCTGCTGTTTGCCATCTCCTCCATTGAGGAGATGAAAAACCGCAGGGCAAAACCGCAGAGCAATCCGCAGGTAAAACTGCAGGTCTTTTGAACTGCGGTTTCACCTGCGGATTTTACAAAATCCGCGAGGATGAATCCGCACCACAATCCGCAGCGTGTGCACGTACCCTTAAAAAGCAGTTTACAGAGCAGTGGGTAAACAGCAATGCAGCCGTCAGGAAGCCTTAGAAGGCAGCCTAACAACCAACACCGCTGATCCACCACAATATAGCCTCCCCTTGCACTGCACACACAGTGACTGGTGTGTTGTACAGGCAAAATCGCTAGCAGCAGAAGCAGTTTTTGGTGTCTTCTTACCTGCCTAACGCTCTCCCTACAGAATCAGCAGCAGCAGCAGCAGCTCTACCTATTCTGAGATCAGCATGAGGAACATGGCGGTCGGCGTGCACGCCCTTTTATACCCCCTGTGACGCCCACCAAAGCAAGCCAATCACTTGCATGCCCTTCTGAAAGATGGTGGTGACCCCTGCCTATGTCATCACGTTGCCCACAGTGTCCGTGGATCCTGATTGGCTGAAAAAGAGCGCAAAACAAACTTTAGAAACGCGACTTTGGCACGTAAGTCGCCGAACTCGTGGCCGACCTCATCCTAGGGTCGGGTTTCGTTTCATGAAACCCGACTTTGCCAAAAGTCGGCGACTTTTGAAATTTTTCGACCCGTTTCGCTCAACTCTAGTCTTCACCATAGTGGAGTTTGGAGTCAGACTGTTTGAGGGTGTGCACAGGTGTCTTTTTATACTGATAACAAGTTTAAACAGGTGCCATTACTACAGGTAATGAGTGGAGGAAAGAGGAGACTCTTAAAGAAGAAGTTACAGGTCTGTGAGAGCCAGAAATCTTGATTGCTTGTTTCTGACCAAATACTTATTTTCCACGATAATACGCAAATAAAATGAAAAAAAAACAGACAATGTGATTTTCTGGATTTTTTTTTCTCCGTTTGTCTCCCATAGTTGAGGTCTACCTATGATGTAAATTACAGACGCCTCTCATCTTTTTAAGTGGTGGAACTTGCACTATTGCTGACTGACTAAATACTTTTTTGCCCCACTGTATATTCCATCAGTCACACAGAGACACTCCCAGGCTCAGTATGGATTAGACAAGAATATAAAAAGTAGACAAAGTGTACAGTATCATCAGATAGCAGGTATATATAGCATTGTTTAAACATTAACAATGTATGTCTATATATCATGAGTAGTGTTGAGCCACCCCGCTAGTGTTTTGGTTCGTCGCACAGGAGGCAAGTTCGTCGAATGTTCGTCGAACCACACTGAAAACAATGGCAGGCAAACACAAACACATACTAACACATACAAAACAATTACAAAACACCTTAAAAGGTGTCCCAAAGCCGACAAAATTCTCAGAAGCCAAAAAGAACATATGGAAAAGGGCAACTACATTTACAAAAGAGGTGGAGGAGTAAAAGGAGGAGGTGGAGGAGACACAGATCTAGGCTTGTCATGCCCTTATGAAGTCAAGAAAGTCTGGACTAAAAACGTAAAAACCAAACCCAAAAAAACAAAATCTGAAAACAAACACGATCATATACGTTCGTACTTCCCACCAATAAATTATGGCAACTGGCGATCGGGCGGCGTTATTCCCATGAACCTTCAAACAGCATCCATGAAGCCAAAGTGTTTGCTTTCTGGGGGCAGTATGATTGCAAAGCTGAACCTTAAAGGAATGTCCAAAAGGGCACCACCAGGAGTGGAGCCTGCGGCTTAATTGGACTCCACCCGGGAAACCACAACCATGCCACCTCAAAAAAAGATGCACACATTGAAAGCTTTGTCG
The DNA here is from genome assembly GCF_039654945.1 of Dendrobates tinctorius. Classification (NCBI taxonomy): domain Eukaryota; kingdom Metazoa; phylum Chordata; class Amphibia; order Anura; family Dendrobatidae; genus Dendrobates; species Dendrobates tinctorius. The sequence continues at coordinate 7,204,633 of NW_027361851.1, forward strand.
ATTGTGTGTGTGTGGTGTGGTATGTCAGTTTGTAGTTGTGCTAGCGATTTGTCAGCTTTATTCCGTTAACGAACGAGACTCCGGCATGTCCCTGCGATACGCGTAAAGATTACTAGAGGGATACGCGAGGCTCTGGCACGCGTGATCGAGCAATAACAGGGCTATCATGGCCTTCCATGTCCAGGGCTACATGCGCGCTACACTGAAAGGACCATCTTTTGTCGCTTACAGGTGCAGATAACCCGCTGAACACCGTTAGTGATGGGGATCTGGGATTACAATAATTCGCCGTGAACGATGATTTCCCAGTAAGTGCAGGTCAACAGCAATTCCTGATTTCGGGCTAACCGCCATTCCAGAAAAAATGCAAAACATTACATGTCCAAACCACAGGTGCTGTAGCTTGCTTAACAGCTCTGCAGCCATTCTCAGGCCCAGTATGGATTCTACAAGATTCGAGAAAGTTGATAAAGGGTACAGTTTCACCGGATAACACGTATATATGTTGCATAATTTACACATTAAAAACCTATGTGTATCGATCAGGAGGCAGGCTCAGACGGTCTCAGGCCAAGTATGGATTAGACCAGATTGTACAAAGTTGAGATAGGGTACATTATCACTGGATAGCAGGTATATAGAGCAGGGTTCCCCAACTCCAGTCCTCAAGGCCCACCAACAGATCATGTTTTCAGGATTTCCTTTGTTTTGCACAGGTGATGCAATTATCACCTGAGCAATACTAAGGAAATCCTGAAAACATGATCTGTTGGTGGGCCTTGAGGACTGGAGTTGGGGAACCCTGATATAGAGCATAGTTTAAACATTTAAAATCTCCGTGTTCTCTGCATGGATTACACAACAATCTAAAAACTAGAAAAAAGGAAATGTATTTCAAGCGTACACCATGATACACTTTTGGTGGTATTTTTAAATCCTCATTTATATTTCTGTCTCAGTAAGACAGCCCAGACTCTCTGCAATAGGAAATTAGATGCATACAACTATTTACCTAAAGTCTAGTGATTGCAGAAATATACGAATTACTGTTCACGGGAACTTCCGTCACAATTCTCAGAGGCGATGCTGACCCTCAATTAATTAGTGTGTGGACACAGCAAAAACCTTTCTTTGTGATTGTCATGGCGCAGGCCCCTGCTCCTCCTACTTATCTCTCTGCGCGCTCCTGCTTCTTGGCGTCTCCCCGCGCCCAGCCTCCGGCTCCCTCTGCGTCGGGCACGAGCACACAGCGCGCGGCCTCCTGAGTAAGGTGACGCGCTGGCCCCGCCCCCAACATGGCGGCGCCCACTGCTACTTATGCCCGGCGCCAGCTTAGGTAAGACGCCTGATTGTCGTATGCGGTGACGCTGTCTGCTGCAGTGCTCTCTGCGTCCTCAGGCCTTCCTCTTCCTCTGTCCGTGCTTGCTAGCGCCTTGGTTCTGCCTGTCTCTCTGCCTGTTGGTTCTCGGCCTGTCTCTTCTGTACTCTGCCCTCCCAGTCTCCCTAGGGCTTTCCCTCCTCTGTCCTGCCTCCTGCTTTCCCCCTCTCCGTCTCGGTTATCTGCAGTGCTACATCTTGTGCTTCTCTACCGTTACAGCCTCCGGTCCTGTGCTCCTCCGGCTCTCCGGTCCTGTGCCCAACTGGTCCCTGCTTTGCCCAGTGGCCTGCCTGTCATCCACGCCTGTGCCTGCTTCCTATTGCCTCAGTTGTCCCTTTGGTTCCGGCAGTTGCGGCTCTATCCCCTGGAGGCCTGTCCCTAACACTCCCTGTATAGGGGGTGGTCCTCACCTGGGCACTCGCCTTCGGGGGCTCTGGAGTCGTGACCCAGAGGGTCCACTTTCAGGTGCTTCTTTATTTTTTCTCAACACCGTAACAGCACAATCAGGCCATGGACCCCGCTGGAGCCTCGGCCACGCAGAATGAGTTAGTTTTCGTTCGGGAGAATCAGACGCGCAAGATGTCCTTCATGAAAACTATGGACTCACGCCTGTCCGCTCTCTAATCCTCTGACCCTGGAAACGCCGCCCAGTTGGCTGGCTTGCAACAGGAATTGGCGCAGCAGCGAGACACCCAGTCGCATATCCTCAGCTACATGGCCTCGGTGGACGGGCGGTTGCTAGCTCTGCACTCAGCCGCATCTGCCCCCCCAGCCGCTAGTTCCCATCCTCTGCGGTTGGCCAAACCACCCCGATTTAGCGGAGACGCCAAGTTATGTCGAGGTTTTTTAAATCAGTGCCGCCTCCATTTTGAACTGCTGCCCCAGCAGTATCCCACTGACCGAGCCAAAGTGGCCTTCATCATCTCTCATCTTGAGGGGGACGCCTTGGCTTGGGTCAATCCGCTCTGGGAACGTGATGACCCAGTAGTTACTCAGCTTTCTGTTTTTTTGGATACGTTTCGTCGAGTTTTCAACGAACCGGGCCATTTAGCTTCCACCACTGAGGCTTTATTTAACCTATGTCAGGGTTCTTTAACGGTGGGCCAGTATGCTATCCAGTTCAGGACTCTCTCCTCAGACTTAGGTTGGAATAATGAGGCCTTGGTGGGCGCCTTCTGGCGAGGGCTCTCTGGTCGTATAAAGGATGAGCTCGCTGGTCGTGACACCCCAACGGCTCTCAAAGATTTGATCTCGTTAGCTACGCGAATTGACCTCCGCTTTCAAGAGCGTGCTAGGGAGAGAAGGGCCTCTCGTCCATTTTCTTCTGTCCGCAGGCCACCCAGTCCTCAACCTAGGAGTCTCCCCGCACCTCCGGCACCCGAGCCTATGCAGGTGGATCGCCTAAAGCTCTCTGACCAGCGTCGTAGGGAGAGGAGCCTCCAAGGTCAATGATTCTACTGCGGTAGCGGCTCCCATCTCATCCGAACCTGTCCGGAACGTCCGGAAAACTTCTCCTCCTAGGCCAGGTAAGAGAGGCCTTCCTAGGTGTATATGATACCTCTCTCCCCCTCACTTTGTCTGTCCTCTTACATATTGGTGGGAGGCGGGCTTCCCTGGTGGCCTATCTAGACTCGGGTGCCGCCGGGAATTTCATTAGACTAGACGAGGTTAATAAGCTTTCTGTTCCCGTGAGGGCTTTGCAAAAACTGCAAGTTCTCGCCTCCGTAGATGGTCGACCCCTGCTAGAAACGGTTACTCTAGTTACTCATGAAGTAGAATTCAAGTAGGAGCGCTGCACAAGGAAAGGATTACGTCTTACGTCTTAGAAGGCATTTCTCACCCTATCCTGCTTGGGCTCCCTTGGCTGTGGCTCCACAAGCCCACCTTAGATTGGCATAATGGCAACGTCTTGCGCTGGGGGGAGTCTTGTCGGGCTCGGTGTCTGCTGTCGGTACGTCCCGTAGGTGACCCCCGTCCTTCCCTTGTCCCCCGTGGATTGCCATCGGTGTACCTTGATTTTTTGGATGTTTTTGACAAAAAAGAGGCTGAGACTCTTCCTCCACACCGTCCCTACGACTGCCCCATCGAGCTTGTTACTGGTACCATTCCGCCCCGTTGTAGGATTTATCCACTCTCTCCGGCAGAGACTCAAGCCATGTCCGTGTACATCCAGGACAACTTGGCCAGGGGCTTCATTCGGAAATCCTCGTCTCCTGCAGGAGCAGGCTTCTTTTTCGTGAAAAAGAAAGATGGGTCCCTGCGCCCATGCATCGACTATCGTGGCTTAAACCGTATCACGGTGAAGAATAAATATCCACTACCACTCATCTCTGAACTTTTTGATCTCTTGAAGGGGGCGCGTGTATTCACCAAGCTTGATCTTCGAGGAGCCTATAACCTGGTTCGCATACGCTCTGGGGACGAGTGGAAGACAGCGTTTAACACGCGCGATGGACACTATGAGAATCTGGTTATGCCCTTTGGGCTTTGCAATGCACCGGCAGTATTCCAAGAACTCGTTAATGATGTCTTTCGAGATTTCCTTTACTCCTGTGTCGTGGTCTACCTAGACGACATCTTGGTCTTCTCTCCTGATCTGGCCACACATCGCCGAGACGTCCACAAAGTCCTTCTACGTCTCAGAGAGAACCATCTATTTGCCAAGTTGGAGAAATGCCTCTTTGAGCAAACTTCATTGCCTTTTCTTGGTTTTATTGTTTCGAACTCAGGTCTCGAGATGGACCCTGAGTAAGTCTCAGCAGTTCTCAATTGGCCGCGTCCCTCCGGAGTTAAGGCGATTCAACGGTTTTTGGGTTTTGCCAATTATTATAGGCAATTTATCCCACATTTTTCTTCTTTGACTAAACCCATCTCAGCTCTTGTCCGCAAAGGGGCAGATTCCAATCATTGGCCCTCTGAGGCTGAAGTAGCCTTCGCGACCCTGAAGCAAGAATTCGCTAAGTCTCCAATACTCCATCGCCCAGATGCCAGCAGGCCATTCATCCTCGAGGTGGACGCATCCTCGGTTGGAGCTGGAGCAGTTCTCCTGCAAAAATCCTCCTCGGGCCGCACTCTTACTTGTGGATTCTTTTCAAAGGCTTTCTCCGCTCCCGAACGTAGCTATGCCGTTGGAGATAGAGAACTCTTGGCCATAAAGATGGCTCTTGAGGAATGGCGCCATGTTCTCGAAGGTGCTCTCCACCCATTCATCATTTTTACGGATCACAAGAATCTGGCCTATCTTCAGTCCGCCCAGAGGCTCAACCCTCGACAGGCCAGATGGTCACTGTTTTTCGAGAGATTTGACTTTGAGCTCCACTTCCGACCCGGGGAGAAGAACATCAAGGCGGATGCTCTTTCACGGTCCTTCCTGTCTGTCGACAAGGAGGAGGGTCCAAACCATCTCATTGACCCTGCCAAGATCCTTACTGTAGCCCCTGTAAGCCTGGTCTCCCCACCATCTGGTAAGACCTTTGTTCGGAGTGGAGATCGATTAAAAGTCTTACGCCGGAGTCACTCTTCTAGATTCTCTGGACATGCCGGAATTAATAAGACCCTCTCGCTTGTCTCCTGCCATTACTGGTGGCCTTCGCTTCGCAAGGATGTTCAAGACTTTATTGTCTCCTGTCCTTCTTGCGCCCGTAACAAGGTTCCCCGGCATGCTCCCGCGGGACTCCTGCATCCGTTACCAGTACCTGCAAACCCATGGACTCATATTGCCAGGGCCGCCATCAGGGCATGACAGCCCTTACTGCTGTATGGGTCCCGGCGAACAGCAGTACAGAAGGGGGGCCCGCATGTCAGGGGCTCCACTCCTGTGCTTCTAATCATCGGGCCCCAAGTAATGTGTGTTGCGGCCAGGCCCTAAGCGCTGTGGCGGCGCCTGTGGTGCGGCGCGCACACATCAGAAGAGCAGCAACAGTGGCCGACGTCAGATGAGAGCTGCGCAGAAATGAAAGCGGTGAAGGACCTGTGGTGACGTCTTCAGCTCCGCCCCCTGATCACATGATGATGACGTCACCACAGGTCCTTCAGCTCACAGCAGCAGCTGCATCTTCACTGCAGGAGCGCGGTCACGTAAGTAGAAAGTTTTTTTTTTTTTAATTTAAATACTGACAGCGTCCAATATGTTTCCCTGGCAGGATGAAGACACATGGACCATGTGTCTCCATCCTACCAGGGCAGATTGAAGGCACACGGGCAGATTGGAGTGTGACACTGGGGGCAGGATGGAGATGGGGCAGGATTGGAGATACAGGGGGCATAATGGAGACGCGAGGCATGATTGGAGACGCGGGGCAGAATGGAGACACGGGGGCAGAATGGAGACACGGGGGCAGAATGGAGACACAGGGGCAGAATGGAGATACGGAGGCAGAATGGAGATGCGGGGCATGATTGGAGACACAGGGCAGAATGGAGATACGGGGCATGATTAGAGACACGGGGCAGAATGGAGATGCGGGGCATGATTGGAGACGCGGGGCAGAATGAAGATGCGGGGCATGATTGGAGACACGGGGCAGAATGGAGATGCGGGGCATGATTGGAGACGCGGGGCAGAATGGAGACACGGGGCAGAATGGAGACACGGGGGCAGAATGGAGACACGGGGCAGACTGGAGACGCGGGGCATGGTTGGAGACACGGGGCAGACTGGAGATACGGGGCATGATTGGAGACACGGGGCAGAATGGAGATGCGGGGCATGATTGGAGACACGGGGCAGAATGGAGATGCGGGGCATGATTGGAGACACGGGGCAGAATGGAGACACGGGGTAGAATGGAGACACGGGGCAAAATGGAGATGCGGGGCATGATTGGAGACACGGTGCAGAATGGAGATGCGGGGCAGAATGGAGACATGGGGCAGAATAGAGATGCGGGGCATGATTGGAGACACGGGACAAAATGGAGATATGGGGCATGATTGGAGACACCGGGCAAAATGGAGACATAGGGCAGAATGGAGATACAGGGCATGATTGGAGACACGGGGCAAAATGGAGACACGGGACATGATTGGAGACACGGGGCAGAATGGAGATACGGGGCAGAATGGAGATACGGGGCATGATTGGACACACGGGGCAGAATGGAGATACGGGGCATGAATGGAGATACGGGGCAGAATGGAGATACGGGGCATGATTGGAGATACGGGGCAGAATGGAGATACGGGGCATGATTGGAGATACGGGGCATGATTGGAGATACGGGGCATGATTGGAGACACAGGGCATGATTGGAGACACGGGGCAGAAGAATGGAGATAAGGGGCAGGATTGAATACACTGGGGGCAGGATTGGAGACAGATGGGGCAGGGTTGGAGACAGATGGGGCAAGATGGGGAGATCATATGGGGCAGAATGGATACTCATGAGGGCAGGATGAGAGAACATATGGCTGAAGCCAGGAATGAGACACACGGGGGTCAGGATGGGGGATATTATTACCATAGGGGCTAATTAAAGAATATTATTACTGCAGTGATGTATTTATTTTATTTTTTGAGTATACTGTTTTAAATGGGGGGGCTTTCCTGTTACTGTGCAGAGTGATACTATGTCACCTTTTTTTCTTCATGTGGTGTAATGTAGAAGTTGGGAAAAAAATAAGTAATGTGTTCTGCAAGCAGAGCTCTAGATAACTGTTATTTCCTGCAAAGACGAGCCCTGGCTGGAAGACGTGATGGCGATCTGTGCTGGATTAAAGATGAAAAGCGAAGATGAAGGACTTCACCTAGAGACGTCACTGGCGAGTTAGTGTGTTACCTATATACTGTATACTATATACAGAGCTCCTGTGTATAATGTCATGGATCACTGCATTACCTGTATACAAATTGCCTCTTCAGCAAAAAAGAGGACTTGAACTCTATAGCGCCACCTGTTAGTAGTAGCGATCCTACAAGTCACAATCAACCCTTTAACGAGTCTTGTAATATGACTTAGTATAAGTCATGACTTATCCTAAGTCATATTACAAGACTCGTTAAAGGGTTGATTGTGACTTGTAGGATCGCTACTACTAACAGGTGGCGCTATAGAGTTCAAGTCCTCTTTTTTGCTGAAGAGGCAATTTGCATATTATTTTCCCAGAGGAGCACTGCACGGCGAATAAGCCTCCTTACCTTGACAAGCCAGAGCTGGCATGTCACTCTCCACAAGGAGAAACCTTACCCCTTAGACCTGTATTACCTGTACACAGACATTGCATACTAAGTACAGGTCTCCTGTGTATAATGGCACTTATGGTGAAAGTATTGTGTTATTTTATTACTGATCAGTATTGTAGTATTCAGTCACCATGTGGTGGTAAAATGTGGTCTGGACATGGTGTAGCGGTATTTGTTCCTTGTATGTGGTATTATTCGGTCACTGTGGTGGTAAAATGTGGTCTGGTCATGGTGTGGCGGTATTTTTTCCTTGTATGTGATATTATTTTGTCACTGTGGTGGTAATATGTGGTCTGGACATGGTGCGGTGGTATTTGTCCCTTGTATGTGCTATTATTTGGTCACTTTGTGGTGGTAGTATGTGGTCTGGACATGGTGTGGTGGTATTTGTCCCTTGTATGTGATATTATTGGTCATTTTAAATATTGAAAAATAAATAAAAATATATCTAAATTGTATTGCATATTTTAACAAATATTTAATACAGCAGAGTAGAGCTCGGCCAAAAGTGTCTACCCTGTTATGGTGGTGGCTTAAAAAATCTTTTGGCCAAAACAAAAGCTGCCGGCTATATGTATGATCTGGTGATGGGAACTGTTAATGTGTGATAGGTGATAAGTGGAGTTTTTCCAAGAGAGAGCAGTGGGACTGTGGACAGTTCGAGGGGTGGAGGGCAGGACTGGGGTGGAGCCTGGGTGGAGTCTCAAAGGGGCCCCGAAAATTTTGCCAGTATGGGGCCCCGAAATTCCTAGTGGCAGCCCTGCATATTGCCATGGATTTCGTGACTGACTTGCCTCCTTCGTTTCGATGTACTGTGATTTTGGTGGTCGTGGATCGATATTCCAAAATGGCCCACTTCATCGCTCTGCCTGGTCTGCCTACCGCTCCCGAATTGGCGAAGATCTTTTTGCGGCACATTTTTAGCCTTCATGGTTTTCCTCAACATATTGTCTCGGATCGAGGAGTCCAATTTACCTCCCGTTTTTGGCGAGCTCTCTGCGGATTACTGAAGATAACATTGGATTTCTCCTCAGCCTATCACCCTCAGTCGAATGGTCAAGTCGAGCGAGTCATCCAAGTCTTAACATCTTACCTTCGGCACTTTTCCAATGCTCATCACAACGACTGGGTCTCTCTCCTCCCTTGGGCAGAATTCGCTTACAACAACCATCCAAGTGAAGCCTCTTCCAAATCTCCTTTTTTTGTGGTTTTTGGTCAACACCCCGGCATTCCTTTTCCCGTGTCCCCCACCTCGGGTGTGCCGGCAGCGGAATCCTTGTCCATAGACTTCTCTCAGATTTGGAGGGAGACCAAAAGGGCCCTTGAGAGTGCCAGCCTCAGAATGAAACGGTATGCCGACAAGAGACGGCTAGACGTTTCCCCGTATCGCCCTGGGGATAAGGTTTGGCTAGCTTCTCGATATATCAGGTTGAAAATTCCCTCTTACAAATTAGGTCCACGTTACATTGGTCCCTTTGAGGTCGTAAGCCGGATCAACAACGTGGCCTACAAGTTGAAATTACCCGCCTCACTAAAGATTCCCAACACCTTCCATGTATCTCTACTTAAACCAGCCGTGTTTAACCACTTTCATTTAGCGAATCCTGCTTTGAGCAGGGGGTTGGACCAGATGGCCCAGGAGGTCCCTTCCAACTCTACGATTCTATGATTCTATGATTCTGCACCTTCTCAAACCTCCCAACCATGTAGCACGGATAACACGTTTGAGGTGCGCGATATTTTGGCTAGAAAGACTGTTAGAGGGAGAACTCTGTTTTTGGTTGATTGGAAGGGCTTTGGTCCCGAGGAGAGATCATGGGAACCCCAAGAGAATATTGATGCTCCCCGCATTATGAGACGGTTCCTCTCCAACATTAGGAGGAGGGGGCGTAAGGAGGGGGGTATGTTATGATTGAGTCACCGTAGGAGGCAAAAACAGAAATGCTAGCTAAGTCCAGAAAACTAGAGAGGTTGGCAACTATCGGATTGCAGACCCCTGATCCTATCACAACAACTAACAGTAGCCGTGGGGAGTACCTACGATGCCCTAGACCCCTCGATCACAGCCGGAGAATTAAATAGGCCTAAAGCAAGAAAGGGGAAATCTAAACTGCCCCAGAGCAGACCCCAAAGCAATAGGCAGCCCCCAACATATAATGACGGTGAAGCAAGATGAAAACACTAACACAGACAGAAAGATAGACTGAGCAAAGACGGGGCCCAAACTACCTAGATAGGAAAGGACAGGAAGGCTGCTGTCTGCAATCCGTGAAAAACCCTATGAAAATAACAGCCAACAGACTGACAGTGAAAAAGGCCCTGAAGACGCTAGGCTTCAAAAAGCTATGTCAGTACTCAGGAATATTCTGAAGACAGAGCAACCGGCAAAAGGAGATTCAGCTCATCCCAGCAGGGAATGGCAGAATCCAGAAAAGCAAGGAAAACAAAAACAAAACATAAATGCAAACAGGCAAAGCAGAAAACTTAGCTTTAGGGAAGCAGGAAGCAGACTGGTGTCCTAGAAGTCCACAGAGAAATCACCCGCAGGGCAGAAGGGCGTCGGCAGCCTTATATCCAGTCAGTGACTCCACTCAGCCAGTCATCCTCATTAGGCTCAGGTGCCTGATAATCAGACTCATTACCTTCCTTTACCAGAATAGGGAGTTCACCAGACCTCAGTGACGAAGGGGAAAATGAACTCACAACAGGGGTACTGTCATGGCGCAGGCCCCTGCTCCTCCTACTTACCTCTCTGCGTGCTCTGCCCAGCGTGCTCCTGCTTCTCGGCGCCTCCCCGCGCCCGGTCTCTGGCTCCCTTGGCGTCGGGCACGAGCACACAGCGCGCGGCCTCCTGGGTAAGGTGACGCGCTGGCCCCGCCCCCAACATGGCGGCGCCCACTGCTACTTATGCCCGGCGCCAGCTTAGGTAAGACGCCTGATTGTCGTATGCGGTGACGCTGTCTGCTGCAGTGCTCTCTGCGTCCTCAGGCCTTCCTCTTCCTCTGTCCGTGCTTGCTAGCGCCTTGGTTCCGCCTGTCTCTCTGCCTGTTGGTTCTCGGCCTGTGTCTCCTGTACTCTGCCCTCCCAGTCTCCCTAGGGCTTTCCCTCCTCTGTCCTGCCTCCAGCTTTCCCCCTCTCCGTCTCGGTTATCTGCAGTGCTACATCTTGTGCTTCTCTACCGTTACAGCCTCCGGTCCTGTGCTCCTCCGGCTCTCCGGTCCTGTACCCCACTGGTCCCTGCCTTGCCCAGTGGCCTGCCTGTCGTTCACGCCTGTGCCTGCTTCCTATTGCTTCATTTGTCCCTTTGGTTCCGGCAGTTGCGGCTCTATCCCCTGGAGGCCTGTCCCTAACACTCCCTGTATAGGGGGTGGTCCTCACCTGGGCACTCGCCTTCGTGGGCTCTGGAGTCGTGACCCAGAGGGTCCACTTTCAGGTGCTTCTTTATTTTTTCTCAACACCGTAACAGGGAGAGATGTAAACATGGTGCTCACTGCCTATCATGATCTGTCACGTAACTTTGGAGTGCAAAACACAGAAGCCACAGGCCATAGGCGATTCAATTGGATTGGCATGAGAGGGAGGGCACATTTAAAAATGTGCGCTGGAATGTCACACGTCTGTGGGTAGGAAAACTGTTAAAGCTGATGAGAAACCACCACTGCATCTCATTGTGAGTCGACGTCCATAAGAAATGGAAGCCATTGATCATCTGAAGCTGGATCCTGGCCAGAGGACAGGGCATAGCTACGTCTTAACCATCATCTTCTATCAGTTCACCAAATTTGAAGTGCCAGTCCCAGTGATGGATTTGACAGCCCAGACTACACAACGGAGGAGCAGGGAGAGGTAAACATTGCAAATGCTGGGGCCCTGCCCAAGCAAGAGGGGCCCACTCGTGGGCATCGGCACTGGCACTGGGCCCCTCATAGTACGGCGGTGTGTCTGACGGCGGGTGTGCACCACCACAGTCAGAGACACTTGATTGCACTATGAGGGACCCTGTGCCAGTGCCCGCGCCCACGAGTCGGCCCACCCACCTGTCCAGGTCAATGGCACTTGTACGGTTGCGTGCGCTCGGTGGTGACCCCGGCCATTGGGGGGAGGAGGCTGCCCAGTTAGGGAGGTTTACAAAATGGCATATGTTGATGTGGGACAGTCACCTGCTGCTAAAGGCAAAATTGGTCAAGTCCCAGGAACAGGCGGACCAAAGAAAACAATTTTCCTGGCAACCTATGTGTCATCAGGGTAAGGTGGGACAAAATCCTTGGAAACCCATGCATGGTTCATTTTAATGAAGGTTAGATCATCCACATTTTGGGTCGACAGACGGGTCCTTTTTTCTGTCAGTATTGATCCAGCAGCACTGAAGACTCTGTCCGATAGCACACTTGCAGCTGGGCAAGCAAGCTCCTGTAAGGCATATTGTGCCAATTCAGTCCAGGTGTCCAGTTTAGCTGCCCAATAGTCAAATGGGAATGACCTTTGAGGGAGAACATCGATATGGGAGGAATAGTAGTTTGTAAGCATACTTGACAAGTGCTGTCTCCTGTCACTTTCAATCGATGCAGTATTACCAGTCGTGTGAGCGGGACTTGAAAAATCAGTCCACAACATGGTCATGAAACCCCTGTCTCCAACGCCACTTCTGATGTGTCCACCACCAACACCGCTTCCAAGTTGCCCTCGGCCCCTACAGCTCGTGTGAGAACCATCACCGCTGCTGTGTGCTGGGAATGCCTCAACCAACCGGTTTACCAGAGTAGCTTGTTTGCTAGCCAATATTAGGTCAAGGTTCTCCTGTGGCATGATGTTTTGTAATTTGCCTTTATAGCGTGGATCCAGGATGCTGGCCAACCAGTAGTCATCATCGTTCATCATTTTGGCAATGCGGGGGTCCCTTTTTAGGATCTGCAAGGCATAATCTGACATGTGGGCCAATGTTCCCGGTGTCAATGATGCACTGCGAGTGCTGGGTGGAGGAGCACTTTCTGGCAAATCCACATCCCTCCAGTCACACACAAACCCTGTACCAGACCTTGCAAAGCCAACATTTTATCTTGCCCCACGAGAACCATCCTCCTCCCCTAAATAATCATCCCCATCATCATCATCCTCCTCTTCCTCTTCCTCCTCCACCTCGTCCACGACTTTTCCCTGACCAGACAATGGCTGACTGTCATCAAGGCTTCTCTCCTCCTCCTCATCAGATGCCTGCTCCTTAATGTGTGTCAAAGTTTGCATGAGCAGACGCATAAGTCAGCGCTTACCAGCCGTGTGCATTCCTCAAAACACTGAAGGACTTTACAGAGGTCTTTCAGCTTCGACCACTGCACACCTGTAAACTCCATGTCTGCCCACAAAGTGCCTGCCCGTGTTTCCTCCCACAAATGCATTACGGCCTGCCTTTGTTCGCACAGCCGCTCAACCATGTGCAGGGTGGAGTTCCACCTTGTTGCAACATCGATAATTAGGCGGTGCTTGGGAAGGTGGAGCAATCGCTGCAGCTTCTGCATACGACTGGAGTGTACCAGAGACCGGCGGATGTGCGAGCACAGTCTTCGAACCTTAAGGAGCAGGCCTGTTAAATCTGGATAATTAATGAGGAAGCACTGCACAACCAGGTTCAAGGTGTGAGCCAAGCAAGGTATGTGTCTGAGTTTTGAAAGGGCTATGGCTGCCACAAAATTCCGGCCGTTATCACTAACTACCTTGCCTGCCTCAAGATGTAGACTGCCCAGCCATGACTCAGTTTGTCGCTGAAAGTAGTCGGCCAGTACATCTGCAGTGTGTCTGTCGCCCAAACACATCATCTGCAACACAGCCTGCTGACGCTTTCCACTAGCTGATCGATAGGGGGACACCTCGTTTGCAACACTGTCAACTGCGGATGCAATGCTCGTGCGACTGCGCTCTGTGGACCAGCTTTTGCTTCTGGAGGAGGAGGAGGGTCGAACGCCTACAGCCAACTGTTTCCTATACCGTGGGCGAGGCAGCACTGTCCCACCACCGCTGTCCCCTGTGGACCCTGCATCCACCACATTAACCCAGTGCGCAGTGATGGACACGTAACGGCCCTGGCCATGCCTACTGGACCATGCATCAGTTGTGAGGTGCACCTTTCCACTCACTGACAGCTTGAGTGCATGGACAATGCGGTCTTTCACATGAAGGTGGAGGGCTGGGATGGCTTTGCGAGAAAAGAAGTGGCAACAGGGTAGTTCATAGCGTGGAACTGCGTAGGCCATTAGTTCGCGGAAAGCTGCGCTTTCAACCAACCGATACAGCATCATCTCTAACGAGATTAGTTTGGCAATGTGGGTGTTCAAAGCCAGTGTACGCGGATGAGAGGATGAGTACTTTTTTGTCTAACTCATAGTCTCTGATAGGGTGAGCTGGACTTGAGAGCTGGATATGGTGGAAGTAGCGGTGGACATGGCAGACTGAGAGAGGGTTGATGATGGTGATGGAGTTGGTGTTCTTTCTGATGGCCTAGATTCAGTCTTTCAGTGCAATAAGTGTGATTCCCTGAATGATTTGCCCTTGCGACGACAACTCAACATTTGCTGCTGGTGGTGTGCTAACCAGTGGACTTACAGTGGGGCAAACAATGTTGCGTTGCTGACTACCTTCTTTGGGAGCAGTAGCACATGTGGTACGTGAGTTTTGGTAGTCCATCCATGCTTGCAAGTGCATGGTGGTTAAATGTCTTAGCATGCAACTGGTATTCAAATTTCTCAGATTTTTCCCTCGGCTAAAGGTCTTCGCGCACTTCTTACAGATTCTGGCTCAGTACACTGCGAGGACAATGTAGTGCTCTGAGTGAATGTACCAGCAGATAAATCTAGCAGTGGCTCTGCATGAGTGCACTACATGTCAGATTCATCTTGGCCTGGGTAATTCACGATTTGACTTGATAACCCAGGCATGGTATGTGAAAACAGCTCCATGGAGTAATCTGTAGTGTTGCCTACCGCATCCTTCAATTTTGGTAGGGGTGAAGGACACAAGGAAAGGTGTGGTTCATGATGCCTCCAATGACGACTCAGTGCTTTTATTTTTTAAAACTTCAGAAGAGGAGGCGATAGAGCTGGAGGCTGAGTCAGCAATGTAAGCCAAAACTTGTTCTTGAAGCTCTGGCTTTAGAAGCGGTTTACCTACTCCCAGAAAAGGGAGCCTACGAGGACTTGTAGAGCCAGACGATGACGCAGCCTCAACACCTCCAATATTAGGTGCTATTTTGCTTTTGCCACTACCAGCAGATCCACCACCAACACCAACACCATCATTACCAGCTGCCAATCCCCGCCCACTTCCACGGACTCTTCCATCTCACTTCCTCATTTTTTGGAAAAATTTACCCAAATTTACACCAACTCTCTGGTACTGTAAAACAAGGTACAAGGTGTATATAGTACTGGGGAGAATTGGAATGTCTCTACACTTCAGGACACTGTGGAATTCAGTCAGGCCCTGTTTATTTAACACCGCAATATGACAGGCAGATTCTCTATGCTGTTAGAAGGGTGTATAGAGGACTGTGTAGAATTGGAAAGTCTCTCCACTTCACGACACTGTGGAATTCAGTCAGGCCCTGTTTATTTAACACCGCAATATGACAGGAAGATTCTCTATGATGTTAGAAGGGTGTATAGAGGACTGTGTAGAATTGGAATGTCTCTACACTTCAGGACACTGTGGGATTCAGTCAGGCCCTGTTTATTTAACACCGCAATATGACAGGCAGATTCTCTATGCTGTTAGAAGGATGTATAGAGGACTGTGTAGAATTGGAATGTCTCTACACTTCAGGACACTGTGGGATTCAGTCAGGCCCTGTTTATTTAACACCGCAATATGACAGGCAGATTCTCTATGCTGTTAGAAGGGTGTATAGAGGACTGTGTAGAATTGGAATGTCTCTACACTTCAGGAGACTGTGGGATTCAGTCAGGCCCTGTTTATTTAACACCACAATATGACAGGCAGATTCTCTATGCTGTTAGAAGGGTGTATAGAGGACTGTGTACAATTGGAATGTCTCTACACTTCAGGACACTGTGGGATTCAGTCAGGCCCTGTTTATTTAACACCGCAATATGACAGGCAGATTCTCTATGCTGTTAGAAGGGTGTATAGAGGACTGTGTAGAATTGGAATGTCTCTACACTTCAGGACACTGTGGGATTCAGTCAGGCCCTGTTTATTTAACACCGCAATATGACAGACAGATTCTCTATGCTGTTAGAAGGGTGTATAGAGGACTGTGTAGAATTGGAATGTCTCTACACTTCAGGACACTGTGGGATTGAGTCAGGCCCTGTTTATTTAACACCACAATATGACAGGCAGATTCTCTATGCTGTTAGAAGGGTGTATAGAGGACTGTGTAGAATTGGAATGTCTCTACACTTCAGGACACTGTGGGATTGAGTCAGGCCCTGTTTATTTAACACCACAATATGACAGGCAGATTCTCTATGCTGTTAGAAGGGTGTATAGAAGACTGTGTAGAATTGGAATGTCTCTACACTTCAGGACACTGTGGGATTCAGTCAGGCCCTGTTTATTTAACACCGCAATATGACAGACAGATTCTCTATGCTGTTAGAATGGTGTATAGAGCACGGTGTAGAATTGGAATGTCTCTACACTTCAGGACACTGTGGGATTTAGTCAGGCCCTGTTTATTTAACACCGCAATATGACAGGCAGATTCTCTATGCTGTTAGAAGGGTGTATAGAGGACTGTGTAGAATTGGAATGTCTCTACACTTCAGGACACTGTGGGATTCAGTCAGGCCCTGTTTATTTAACACCGCAATATGACAGGCAGATTTTCTATGCTGTTAGAAGGGTGTATAGAGGACTGTGTAGAATTGGAATGTCTCTACACTTCAGGACACTGTGGGATTAAGTCAGGCCCTGTTTATTTAACACCACAATATGACAGGCAGATTCTCTATGCTGTTAGAAGGGTGTATAGAAGACTGTGTAGAATTGGAATGTCTCTACACTTCAGGACACTGTGGGATTCAGTCAGGCCCTGTTTATTTAACACCGCAATATGACAGGCAGATTTTCTATGCTGTTAGAAGGGTGTATAGAGGACTGTGTAGAATTGGAATGTCTCTACATTTCAGGACACTGTGGGATTGAGTAAGGCCCTGTTTATTTAACACCACAATATGACAGGCAGATTCTCTATGCTGTTAGAAGGGTGTATAGAGCACTGTGTAGAATTGGAATGTCTCTACACTTCAGGACACTGTGGGATTCAGTCAGGCCCTGTTTATCTAACACTGCAATTTGACCGGCAGAAATTGCCTAGTGTATGACAAACTACAAGGTGTATATAGAATTGGGCAGAACTGGAATCTCCCTACAGTGTAGGTCTGTAAGAACGGAACAACTCCTCGACTTATCCTTACAGAGTCACACACAGATAGCTTCACTGTGGCCGTGATAACAGCCGTTACACGGTACTGAGAGAGGAGCGTGCACGTACACCGCTGTCCAGTGTATGTAAAATTGTCAAGCTCCGTGTTTTATTATACGGACTGACACACGCTGTCTCTCTGTAGTTTTGAATGTAATCAAACAGCAAATATACTAAACTGTTTGAAAACCAGACAAAACTATAAGGTGGAGGTCTGTAAGAACAGAACAACTCCTCGACTTATCCTTACAGAGTCACACACAGATAGCTTCACTGTGGCCATGATAACAGCCATTACACGGTACTGAGAGAGGAGCGTACACCGCTGTATGGTGTGTGAAAAATGAATGCTCAGTAACTCACAAGGACAAAACAATAAAATCTGGATTGCTTTGAAAAAAGCAGTTTGCTCAGCAGTGGGCACACAGCAATGCAGCTACCAGGTAGCCTTAAAAGGCAGCCTAATAACCAACAGAGCTGATGCACCAAAATATAGCCTCCCCTTGCACTGCACAGTGACTGGTGTGTTGTACAGGCAAAATCGCTAGCAGCAGAATCAGTTTTTGGTATCTTCTTCCCTGCCTAACACTCTCCCTACAGAATCAGCAGCAGCTCTCCCTATTCTGAGATCAGCATGAGTAACATGGTCGGTCAGCATCCCCGCCCTTTTATACCCCCTGTGACGCCCCACAAAGCAAGCCAATCACTTGCATGCCCTTCTCCAAGATGGTGGTGACCGCTGCCTATGTCATCACGTTGCCCACAGTGTCCGTTCTTCCTGATTGGCTGCAAAAAGGGAACTCAAGCATCTTTTGAAACGCATCTTTGGTGCTAAAGTCGCCGGCCTCGTGGCCGACCTCACGCTAAGGTCGGGTTTCGTTTCATGAAACCCGACTTTCGCGAAAGTCGGTGACTTTTCAATTTTTTTGACCCGTTTCGCTCAACTCTACTCACTAGGGAATTGGTCGGTGCGCACACTAATCCCAACACTGCACTAAACACACATGAGGGAAAGATGACAAAACAGGGGAAACACCACTTAGCTTTGCTCTGTTGCGTACGCTCCTACCTGTGTGCATCTTCTCCTCCACACGGATCCATCACCATAACTGGATCCTTCACAATAGTGCAGCCTTGGAGCAGAGTCCACCACCAGTTGCAGCTGTCCAGTAACAGAGTCCCAAAGATGAGTTCAGCTCCTGCCCAAGAAGTCCAGCATGCTTGAGTCCAGCTCTCAGCAACCAAGTCCCGCATGCTGAGTGCATCTCTCTCCATAGTCGTCACTCCACCAAGCCATGCAAGCACTTCCTGCCAACACCATAAACTGTGACTCCACCACGCCATGCCAGCCCTTCTTGCAGACCACCTAGCTGCCACTTGTCCCCTCTGGCTGGACTCATGTTCAGCTCCTTCATTCACCCAGGCTTCCTTGTGAATGACTAACACACAATATCACCAACAGTGATTGAACCCACCTGGCTCCCTTTTATAAAACTAAAACTAAGGTGCGATACCACTCACCACCACCTGGGCAACTTAGAATGAACGACACCACATTTAATAATTCTAATGGCCACCGGGGCAATCACATCACACTTTGGCACACAGCCAAAGGAAAAAAGTTCACTTTATGCATTTAAGCTGTCAGATCCACCTTGGATCATGACAAAAGTGTTCCAACAGTTGATACGGGTTGCCCAGGGCCAAGAGACGTTGAGTGAAAGAAAAACATTGGGCAAGGTGGTCATTCTGACCACCGCCAACCTCGTCTTATCACCAGGTCAGATTATGCCCAATCTGCCTGTACGAGCCTGTACCCCTCTTCAAGAAGTAGAAGTTCAGATTGAGTCAGCTTTTATGGATCAGCTACCTCCAGGGCTCCTCGTTGCATGGATGTTAGCCAGTGTTCATGACGGTAATGTACCGATGCGATGTGTCAACCTAGGAGAAGACCATCTCACGCTCTCACCCAAAGAGTGAAGTAGCACAGGTAATGGGACTGCCGTAGGAGCTGATATCACCAGAGGCCGTTCAATTGATGGTGAAACAGGGGATCCCTAGACACTGGCCATAACTATGTCCTCCGAACAGCCATCCAATCACCTAAAAGAAGAATAAGAGAAAGGCCAGGCGCACTACAACAGCTATAAATATAGGGAGGTGCAAACCAATAGTAATGAATGTAACAAAAGAGCATGAAAAAGCACTACTGTAAACATACACATTACACCAGAGTAATGAAAATACAAAATCTTTATTGGCATGTCCTGACAAACAAGTGAGATTAAAATATAATTGAAACTATGTGGCTTAACCACTCAGGATAGCTTACCCCAAATATACATGGGACTAATGCATGTTAAACATGACAATGTATGTGTTGTGGTTGTCCCACTAGGGTGAGACCCTTCTTAATTGTCTACAGTCAAATTATATGTGAGAGCATGTACATGCATAGAAGAAACACACCAGACAACATGCTTGTGTCTAAAATGGATTCCTTCTCTTTATTGCGGAGAACATTGGGTTTTTAAAGAGAAAAAGCAAGGTGCCTGCCAAGTTATAACCTCATGGCTTATCGGTACAGGAACAATGGTTTTTGGTCACAAGATCATGCCTAGAACATTTCTTATTTGTTCTTAGCAGCTGCAAGCTGGTTATATAAATATCTGTTACATGTCAAGCTGTTGGCAAGCGTAGCGAACTATACACCAAGAATTACTGAATCATAACGTGTTAGCAAAAATACTTTTAAGATCTCAAATCAGCATATACTTAAAGAGTCCATATTGTATGTGAGTGTCCATGATTCAGATGTAGCGCCTATGCATTTATATATATTTTGGATATCTTCGTAACTAAATATTGATTTCATATCCTTAACAGTCCCCCCTTTGGAGATATAAAAAAATCCTAATCTCGTCGAGCCTATCGATCTGTCCTCCCTTACTTATCTAACTAAAAACAATTTTGAAGCAACCAACTGAGCTGATCTTCACCGTATACAAGATTACCCATCTCTAGTAGATGGGTCCGCTCTTAACGGACTTGCGCAGGAGGAAGTCAGATCCTATTCTTTCCCTCATCAGTGTGCTTCAGGCAGGTATATTCCGGCGGGGGAGGTGGGTATGGCGTTTCTTCCAAGGTTTCACCAAGCAGGTTGTGAAAGTCAGCATGTACAGCTATCGCGGTGGTCATGGTTTCCATCGTCATCTTCTTGAGGCATGGAGCTATGCGGCTAATATAATTAAAACACATAGTATAGCTATTCCAAATGTAATGGGTCAATAAGTCCCTTTATGGCATTCCCAGTGTATTTTGTAAACCGTTGTTGATTATAGCATAGGAAGTTTATTCATTTTGTCACCATTTCCCTCCGTCCAAAGTTTAGTACTTGAGCCTAGTACATATAACCCTTGATTATTCTCTGAAGGGTTGTCAGTGGTGAGGTATAGAATTATGCATCCCTCCTTGGGCCAATGAGTGGCAGGGTTGGGGAGTATTGAATCCATAAGGCCCCTCTGGCCCTTAAAGGGGGCTTTGGTAAGTGTCATGTGGGTTAATAGGCTGGTTCCCCATTTGTCTTTGCGTTGCCAGGCCTGGACTGGTTGATGTCCCCAGTCACTTTCACCAGTGTGCCACCCAACAAGTGACCAATCCTCACAGTTTGAACCTTCCCCTGTCTCAGCAGTGGTGACACAGATGAATTGTGTGCCTCACCAGATGTCATAATGTGCCAAGGGGCCTGGGCATTCTACTATGAGGCAATAGTCAAATTGATATGTTACTCTTGGAGTCAAAACATTATGCCAAAAGGTCACTAAATGTTAGGCGTCAGGTTTCTGCATCTGCTCTGCAGGAATCCAGAGCCTCACATTCTGCGGTCTCCTGCTGTCTATCTACTGTAGAGGAGATTACTTTGCAGCAGATCGCTCCAGAGACTAAGTCCCTCTGTTCTCCTACTGGGCATGTTCACGAGATGATCTCCCATTGGAAATCGGGAGTCATGTGCCCAGGTCCTGCTCAAGATCTAATTGGTCCATCTTGGAGATCTGGAAGCTTCCGGAAGGTCCCGGCTATAAAAGCGCGCATGGCCGTTCGGCCATGCGCTAGCATAGACTTTACTTGCTACTGTGTGGATGATGATGGATGCATGTGCCTGTGAATGACTCATTAAGATCCCCTCCCTTTGATATTACGTGTGTGGATAGGGACTTAGTCTTTGAGTCAGCGCCAGTCAGTGGCACACGTTAGGCCACATTGCACATCTGCACAGTGCAAGCGTCCGACAGTGCGCCCCCACTTGGGCATTGTCGTACAGTGGCTGGCTCAGTCGCTGCGCTGCAGTCAGCAGCACTTGGGGCGTCCGCGGTAGCGACGCCGCACGCACGATAGGTCTAGATGGACTCCGACCCTGAGCCTTGGGCCCGAGTCCTGTGACCATATACCGTGCGTGCACACCGCTGAGACCTGTGAGGTCAACAGGCTCAGCATTTATGTTTATGCCTTATGGTACCTCTGTGAACATAACAGAGTACGCCCAGTGCACACCGGGTGACGTTCAACCCGTGTGCGATATACCGCCATATTGTGCGTCTGCCATTATATAGCAGCAGTTTAACACCTCTGCACGGTGGACCCCGGGTGGTGAACGCACTTTCTGTTATTTTATATTTAGTGTGCTCCGCCGTCCCTAACTTTATACTAGCACCAGGGTCTGGCTAGTAATGGCAGATCAGCAGCAACTCCTACAGTACATTCGCCAGCTAGAGGGCCGGTTGACTACTCTTGAGTGCTATCAACTCGCCCCCAGAGGCCGTGGGGTACTCGATGCCGGGCCCGTTGATTTCAATGGGAGATGTCACAGTGGCAATGACCCGGTCCGTGGCCTCAGGCGGTCAATGTAAAAGGGGTAGAGTGATGGGGATAAAGTAATTAAGATGATTCGTGACGCCACCTGTGGTTTCTGGTCAATTTAACCAACGCTGCAGGGTTGCTTCTCTGGGACAGATGATGTGGTGCAGCAATGATGTTGTAGCCCTCCACAGGTAGGGCTGTAGTCCCAGGGCAGAGTAGATGAGGTTGGCAAATGAGGAGATAGTGAGAAGTAGATGGAGCAGTGTTAGGCACAGAGATGTAGCAGTGCTGAGTGGGTTGGCGCAGGAAGAAGGCAATGAGACAGATGAATGCAGTTCCAGTTCTTTTACTCATGTTCTTGGCACAGACAGGTGCCCGCTTCAATGCTGCGGTCTCCAGATCAGGGGCTCAGCCAACTCCCTGGCAGATGGAATTAACTTTTCCTGCTCTCCGTTTCGTGTGCCTGTTCTGAACGTCTCCTCACTAGAGCTTAAACTGAAGTACTTGTAGTTGTATCTTAAACCCAAGTTCCTCCTCTCAGATGTTCCTTTGAACTCTACTCGCATGAGAAGTGACTTTAGCCTGCTTCGGGGACTCCATCCGCCATGTTCCGGCTCACACATAGGTTGCCACAGTGTCGTCGAGTCTTTTGTGGGAATAGAGTGGTCACAGCTCCTATTCCTCCGGTGTCTGCTGCTGGAACATTAGTTTCACAAACAACCTAGGGGACCAGACCCCGGCCATGCGCTTCAAACTTCAGGAAGGGTTCTGCTCTGACCCTAGCCCTTAGTTCTCTTCTCCTTATGTTCCGTACTAATCTTTCTCTCTTTTTGAAGAATCAGGCTTTCTATTTCTCTTTCCTGTGCCAGCAGCTCCAGGTCACTGAAGTCTGCTGCAGCACCTCCTTCACTCCATCCCTCTCAGGGAATCTTCTCTCACTAACTGACCTTTTCCTAATATTCTCCTGCTCTCTTGAGCAGACTAAGCTCCACCCACCTCTCAGCACTCTTCGTGTTCCAAGCAGGGAGCCACCAAAGGTGCTTTGCTACACTACTATGTTGTGTGGGATGCAGGTGTTGGAGGCTGGCAAGGTGTTACCATCTTACCTGGAGAGTGGGATACCACACCTCAGGAGGAGGTGCAGTACCTCTGTGGCGACTGAACCCGCAGGGGCACCACATGTCCGTGGGCTGCGAGTGAAAGAAAGATGTTACAAAAGGAACATACAAAATTTTTAAAATGCATTTTAACAGGTGAACAATTTTTTTAAACTAAACCTCCCAATGTGGGAGGCACTGATTCTTAAATGATGCAGAACAAGTTAACAGACTACCTATAATTTAACATTTTACCTAATTTAAAGTGCTATTGGCAGTAACCGTTGCTAAGAAGTTTACTATCAGTTCAGGGCCTACTATCCCTGCTGCGCTGCAACATATTTTGCTTTATCATTCACATTTTCACATTCTGCTGTTCCTTCTAGACCCATAGGTGACAACTAGAGTTGAGCGAAACGGGTCAAAAAAAATTCAACAGTCGCCGACTTTCTCCAAAGTCGGGTTTCATGAAACGAAACCCGACCTTAACGTGAGGTCGGCCACGAGGTCGGCGACCATCGCGCCAAAGTCGCGTTTCAAAAGATGCTTTAGCGCCCTTTTTCAGCCAATCAGGAAGAACGAACACTGTGGGCAACGTGATGACATAGGCAGCGGTCACCACCATCTTTGAGAAGGGCATGCGAGTGATTGGCTTGCTTTGTGTGGCATCACAGGGGGTATAAAAGGGGGTGCACGCCGACCACCAAGTTACTTATGCTGATGTCAGAATAAGGAAAGCTGCTGCTGATTCTGTAGGGAGAGTGTTAGGAAGGCCAAAAGAAAAAAAAAACGCTTCTGCTGATAGCGCTTTTCACTGCAGTTAGTGTGCTGTGAAAGGTGAAGAGTTTTGCTTTTGTGCAGCAGCGCTGGTGGTGATTAGGCTGCCTTTTAAGGCTACCTGCATTGCTGTGTGCACACTGGTGTTCAAACTGCTTTTTTAAAAGCAATCCAAATTTTATTGTTTTGTCCTGCTGAGGTACTGAGCGTTCATTTTTTCACACACCGTACACCGGTGTACGCTCCTCACACAGTACCGTGTACCGGCTGTTATCACGGCCAAATTGAATCTGTGTGTGACTCTGTAAGGAAAAGCTGAGGAGTATGTCCGCTCTTACAGACCTACACCTTAGCGTTTTGTCCATTTCTCAAACAGTTTTGTATATCTGCTGTTTGATTCCATTCAAAACTAGAGAGAGACAGCGTGTGTCAGTCCGTATACAAAAACACAGAGCTTGACAATCTGTGTGTGATTCTGTAAGGAAAAGCTGAGGAGTTTGTCCGTTCTTACAGACCTACACCTTAGAGTTTTGTCCATTTTTCAAACAGTTTCGTATATTTGCTGTTTGATTACATTCAAAACTAAAGAGAGAGTGTGTCAGTCCGTGTACAAAAACACGGAGCTTGACAATTTTACATACACACCATACAGCGTTGTATGTGTACGTTCCTCACAAAGTACCGTGTACCGGCTGTTATCACAGCCAAATTTAAGCTATCTGTGTGTGACTCTGTAAGGAAAAGCCGAGGAGTTTGTCCGTTCTTACAGACCTACACTCTAGGGAGATTCCAATTCTGCCCAATTCTACATATACCTTGTAGTTTGTCATACACTAGGCAATTTCTGCCTGTTGCATTGCGGTGTAATCAGGGGTGGATTAAGAGTAGCCAGGGCCCGGGGCAGTTCAGACTCTGTGGGCCCCCCTCGTCACGTGACGGGGGTCACGAATCGTAGAGCCACACTCTACATAGAGAATAATGGGGCCTCCAGCACCGACCTCCACCCGCAGAGCCACACTCTACATAGAGAATAATGGAGCCTCCAGCACCGACCTCCACCCGCAGAGCCACACTCCACATAGAGAATAATGGGGCCTCCAGCACCGACCTCCACCCGCAGAGCCACACTCTACATAGAGAATAATGGGGCCTCCAGCACCGACCTCCACCCGCAGAGCCACACTCCACATAGAGAATAATGGGGCCTCCAGCACCGACCTCCACCCGCAGAGCCACACTCTACATAGAGAATAATGGGGCCTCCAGCACCGACCTTTCCCCCCTCAGAGCCGCACTCCACATAGAGAATAATGGGGCCTCCAGCACCGACCTCCACCCGCAGAGCCGCACTCCACATAGAGAATAATGGGGCCTCCAACACCGACCTCCACCCGCAGAGCCACACTCCTCATAGAGAATAATGGGGCCTCCATCACCGACCTCCACCCGCAGAGCCGCACTCCACATAGAGAATAATGGAGCCTCCAGCACCGACCTCCACCCGCAGAGCCGCACTCCACACAGAGAATAATGGAGCCTCCAGCACCGACCTCCACCCGCAGAGCCGCACTCCACATAGAGAATAATGGGGCCTCCAGCACTGACCTCCACACGCAGAGCCGCACTCCACATAGAGAATAATGGAGCCTCCAGCACCGACCTCCACCCGCAGAGCCGCACTCCACATAGAGAATAATGGAGCCTCCAGCACCGACCTCCACCCGCAGAGCCGCACTACACATAGAGAATAATGGAGCCTCCAGCACCGACCTCCACCCGCAGAGCCGCACTCCACATAGAGAATAATAGGACCTCCAGCACCGACCTCCACCCGCAGAGCCACACTCCACATAGAGAATAATGGAGCCTCCAGCACCGACCTCCACCCGCAGAGCCGCACTCCACATAGAGAATAATGGAGCCTCCAGCCCCGACCTCCACCCGCAGAGCCGCACTCCACATAGTTAATAATGGGGCCTCCAGCACCGACCTCCACCCGCAGAGCCGCACTCCACATAGAGAATAATGGGGCCTCCAGCACCGACCTCCACTCGCAGAGCCGCACTCCACATAGAGAATAATGGAGCCTCCAGCACCGACCTCCACCCGCAGAGCCGCACTCCACATAGAGAATAATGGAGCCTCCAGCACCGACCTCCACCCGCAGAGCCGCCCTCCACAGAGAATAATGGGGCCTCCAGCACCGACCTCCACCCGCAGAGCCACACTCCACATAGAGAATAATGGAGCCTCCAGCACCGACCTCCACCCGCAGAGCCGCACTCCACATAGAGAATAATGGAGCCTCCAGCCCCGACCTCCACCCGCAGAGCCGCACTCCACATAGAGAATAATGGGGCCTCCAGCACCGACCTCCACCCGCAGAGCCACACTCCACATAGAGAATAATGGGGCCTCCAGCACCGACCTCCACCCGCAGAGCCGCACTCCACATAGAGAATAATGGAGCCTCCAGCACCGACCTCCACCCGCAGAGCCGCACTCCACACAGAGAATAATGGAGCCTCCAGCACCGACCTCCACCCGCAGAGCCGCACTCCACATAGAGAATAATGGGGCCTCCAGCACTGACCTCCACACGCAGAGCCGCACTCCACATAGAGAATAATGGAGCCTCCAGCACCGACCTCCACCCGCAGAGCCGCACTCCACATAGAGAATAATGGAGCCTCCAGCACCGACCTCCACCCGCAGAGCCGCACTCCACATAGAGAATAATGGAGCCTCCAGCACCGACCTCCACCCACAGAGCCGCACTCCACATAGAGAATAATAGGACCTCCAGCACCGACCTCCACCCGCAGAGCCGCACTCCACATAGAGAATAATGGGGCCTCCAGCACCGACCTCCACCCGCAGAGCCGCACTCCACATAGAGAATAATGGAGCCTCCAGCACCGACCTCCACCCGCAGAGCCGCACTCCACATAGAGAATAATGGAGCCTCCAGCACCGACCTCCACCCGCAGAGCCACACTCCACATAGAGAATAATGGGGCCTCCAGCACCGACCTCCACCCGCAGAGCCACACTCCACATAGAGAATAATGGAGCCTCCAGCACCGACCTCCACCCGCAGAGCCGCACTCCACATAGAGAATAATGGAGCCTCCAGCCCCGACCTCCACCCGCAGAGCCGCACTCCACATAGAGAATAATGGGGCCTCCAGCACCGACCTCCACCCGCAGAGCCGCACTCCACATAGAGAATAATGGGGCCTCCAGCACCGACCTCCACCCGCAGAGCCGCACTCCACATAGAGAATAATGGGGCCTCCAGCACCGACCTCCACCCGCAGAGCCGCACTCCACATAGAGAATAATGGAGCCTCCAGCACCGACCTCCACCCGCAGAGCCGCACTCCACATAGAGAATAATGGAGCCTCCAGCACCGACCTCCACCCGCAGAGCCGCACTCCACATAGAGAATAATGGGGCCTCCAGCACCGACCTCCACCCGCAGAGCCACACTCCACATAGAGAATAATGGGGCCTCCAGCACCGACCTCCACCCGCAGAGCCGCACTCCACATAGAGAATAATGGAGCCTCCAGCACCGACCTCCACCCGCAGAGCCGCACTCCACACAGAGAATAATGGAGCCTCCAGCACCGACCTCCACCCGCAGAGCCGCACTCCACATAGAGAATAATGGGGCCTCCAGCACTGACCTCCACACGCAGAGCCGCACTCCACATAGAGAATAATGGAGCCTCCAGCACCGACCTCCACCCGCAGAGCCGCACTCCACATAGAGAATAATGGAGCCTCCAGCACCGACCTCCACCCGCAGAGCCGCACTCCACATAGAGAATAATGGAGCCTCCAGCACCGACCTCCACCCACAGAGCCGCACTCCACATAGAGAATAATAGGACCTCCAGCACCGACCTCCACCCGCAGAGCCGCACTCCACATAGAGAATAATGGGGCCTCCAGCACCGACCTCCACCCGCAGAGCCGCACTCCACATAGAGAATAATGGAGCCTCCAGCACCGACCTCCACCCGCAGAGCCGCACTCCACATAGAGAATAATGGAGCCTCCAGCACCGACCTCCACCCGCAGAGCCGCACTCCACAGAGAATAATGGAGCCTCCAGCACTGACCTCCACCCGCAGAGCCGCACTCCACATAGAGAATATTGGAGCCTCCAGCACCGACCTCCACCTGCAGAGCCGCACTCCACATAGAGAATAATGGGGCCTCCAGCACCTACCTCCACCCGCAGAGCCGCACTCCACATAGAGAATAATGGAGCCTCCGGCACCGACCTCCACCCGCAGAGCCCCACTCCACATAGAGAATAATGGAGCCTCCAGCACCGACCTCCACCCGCAGAGCCGCACTCCACATAGAGAATAATGGGGCCTCCAGCACCGACCTCCACCCGCAGAGCCACACTCCACATAGAGAATAATGGGGCCTCCAGCACCGACCTCCACCCGCAGAGCCCCACTCCACATAGAGAATAATGGGGCCTGCAGCACCGACCTCCACCCGCAGAGCCGCACTCCACATAGAGAATAATGGAGCCTCCAGCACCGACCTCCACCCGCAGAGCCGCACTCCACATACATGGCTGCTCTCAGTGCTCTGTGCTGTGTGCACAGGACCTGTGATGAGGTCACAGGAGGGGAGGAGACAGGGGTCACATGATCGGGGGCCTTGACACCTTACCTCCTGTGATCTCATCACAAGCCTTTGCACGCTACCAGCAGCATCAGCGTTCACGCTACTTGTAGATGCTGCTGGTAGCAGAGCACATAATGCCGCCCCCACGGTCACTCACTTTTAGGTGGGGAGAAGATGGAGTGCCATTGCAGCAGCCAGCAGGAATGTGGTGGGGGCCCCCTTAGAAGCTCTTGTGGTGGGGGCCCCGGGGCTGAAGCCCCGCCTGCCCTGCCTATAATCCGGCCCTGCGCGGTGGCGGATTATAATGGGGCAATTTACTGGCCTGGGCTGTGGGCCCCTTAACCCCACTGGGCCCGGGGCAACTGCCCAAATTGACCTCATTATAATCCGCCACTGGGTGTAATATACACAGGGCCTGATAGAATACAACTGTGTCCTGAAGTCTGTATAGAGATTCCATTTCTCCCCAGTCCTCTATACACCTCTTTTACACCATCCAGAATCAGTCTGTTACTTTGAGGTGTAAAATAGACATGGCCTGACAGAATACAACTGTGTCCTGAAGTCTGTAGAGAGATTGCATTTCTACCCAGTCCTCTATTCACCATTTTTACACCATCCAGAATCAGCCTGTTACTTTGAGGTGTAATATGCACAGGGTCTGACAGAATACAACAGTGTCCTGAAGTCTGTAGAGAGATTCCATTTCTCCCCTGTCCTCTATACACCTTTTTTACACCATCCAGAATCAGCCTGTTACTTTGAGGTGTAATATACACAGGGCCTGACAGAATACAACTGTGTCCTGAAGTCTGTAGAGAGATTCCATTTCTCCCCAGTCCTCTATACCACTCTTTTACACCATTGAGAATCAGCCTGTTACTTTGAGGTGTAAAATACACAGGGCCTGACAGAACAAAACTGTGTCCTGAAGTCTGTAGAGAGATTCCATTTCTCCCCAGTCCTCTATACACCTTTTTTACACCATCCAGAATCAGCCTGTTACTTTGAGGTGTAATATACACAGGGCTTGACAGAGTACAACTGTGTCCTGAAGTCTGTAGAGAGATTCCATTTCTCCCCAGTCCTCTATACACCTTTTTTACACCATCCAGAATCAGCCTTTTACTTTGAGGTGTAAAATACACAGGGCCTGACAGAATCCAACTGTGTCCTGAAGTCTGTAGAAAGATTCCATTTCTCCCCAGTCCTCTATACACCTCGTTTACACCATCCAGAATCAGCCTGTTACTTTGAGGTGTAAAATACACAGGGCCTGACAGAATACAACTGTGTCCTGAAGTCTGCAGAGAGATTCCATTTCTCCCCAGTCCTTTTTTACACCATCCAGAATCAGCCTGTTACTTTGAGGTGTAATATACACAGGGCCTGACAGAATACAACTGTGTCCTGAAGTCTGTAGAGAGATTCAAATACTCCCCACTACTATATACACCTTGTACCTTGTTTTACAGTACCATATAGTTGGTGGTATTTTGGGTACATTTTCCCCAAAAATGAGGAAGTGTGATGGAAGAGTCCGTGGAAGTGGGTGGGGGTTGGCAGCTGGTAATTATGGTGTTGGTGGTATATCTGCTGGTAGTGGCAAAAGCAAAATAGTACCAAATGCAGGAGGTGTTGAGCCTGCATCATCGTCTGCCTCCACAAGGCCTCGAAGGCTCCCTTTTCTGGGAGTAGGTAAACCGCTTTTAAAGCCGGAGCTTCAGGAACAAGTTTTGGCTTACATTGCTGACTCAGCCTCCAGCTCTATCTCCTCCTCTTCTGAAATTTTAAAAAATAAAAGCACTGAGTCGTCATTGGAGGCTCATGGTCATGAACCACACCTTTCCTTGTGTCCTTCACCCCAACCAAAATTGAAGGATGCGACAGGTCACATTACAGATTACTCCGTGGAGCTGTTTTCACATACCATGCCTGGGTTATCAAGTCAAATCGTGAATTACCCAGGCCAAGATGAATCTGACATGGAGTGCACTGATGCACAGCCACTGCTAGATTTATCTGCTGGTACATTCACTCAGAGCACTACATTGTCCTCGCAGTGTACTGAGCCAGAATCTGACCCTGATGAAACTCAGTTGCCCCCTCCCGCATACTATACCACCATACACGGTGACACAGAGGAAGGTGCACATGACATTGAAGAGGAGGTGATGGATGACCCAGTTGTTCACCCAGATTGGCATCCATTGGGGGAAGAGGGTGCAGCTGCCAATAGCTCAGAAGACGAGGAGGAGCATCCGCAGCAGGCATCGACATCGCAACAGCTGTTATCTGGCAGGCCCGGAGCAGTCCAAAAATGGGCTACAAAAACCAAAAGAGTTGCAGGACAGCTTGGCCAGACGGTCAAAATAGCACAGCGTGCAAGGCCTCAAAATGTCTTTCATAGTAGGAAGAGTGCAGTGTGGCACTTTTTTGAACAAAATCCTAATGATCAAGCAAAGGTTATCTGTAAGAAGTGCGTAAAGACCTTTAGCCGAGGGAAAAATCGGAGAAATTTGAATACCAGTTGCATGCTTAGATATTTAACCACCATGCACTTGCAAGCGTGGACGGACTACCAAACCTCACGTACCACATGTGCACCTGCTCCCAAAGAAGGTAGTCAGCAACGCTACATTGTTTCCCCCACTGTAAGCCCACCGGTTAGCACACCACCAGCAGCAAATGTTGAGTTGTTGTCGCAAGGCCAAAGCAGTCAGGGAATCACAATGTTATTGCTGCAAAAGACTGAATCTAGGCCATCAGAAAGAACACCAACTCCATCACCATCATCAAC
Source organism: Dendrobates tinctorius (assembly GCF_039654945.1). Taxonomy (NCBI): domain Eukaryota; kingdom Metazoa; phylum Chordata; class Amphibia; order Anura; family Dendrobatidae; genus Dendrobates; species Dendrobates tinctorius. Next base: position 7,235,816 of record NW_027361851.1, read on the forward strand.
CCTCTCTCAGTCCGCCATGTCCACCGCTAGTTCCACCATATGCAGCTCTCAAGTCCAGCTCACCCTACCAGAGACTATGAGTAGGACAAGAAAGTACTCATCCTCTCATCTGCGCACACTGGGTTTGAACGCCCACATTGCCAAACTAATCTCATTAGAGATGATGCCCTATCGCTTGGTTGAAAGCGCAGCTCTCTGCGAACTCATGGCATACGCAGCGCCACACTATGACCTACCCAGTTGCCAGTTCTTTTCTCGCAAAGCCATCCCAGCCCTCCACCTTCATGTGAAAGACCGCATTGTCCATGCACTCAAGCAATCAGTGAGTGGAAAGGTGCACCTCACAACTGATGCATGGTCCAGTAGGCATGGCCAGGGCCGTTACGTGTCCATCACTGCGCACTGGGTTAATGTGGTGGATGCAGGGTCCACAGGGGACAGCGGTGGTGGGACAGTGCTGCCTAGCCCACGGTATAGGAAACAGTTGGCTGTAGGCGTTCGACCCTCCTCCTCCAGAAGCGAAAGCTGGTCCACAGAGCGCAGTCGCACGAGCACTCCATCCGCAGCTGCCAGTGTTGCAAACGAGGTGTCCCCCTATCGATCAGCTAGTGGAAAGCGTCAGCAGGCTGTGTTGAAGATGATGTGTTTGGGCAACAGACACATCGCGGAGGTACTGGCCGACTACTTTCAGCGACAAACTGAGTCATGGCTGGGCAGTCTACATCTTGAGACAGGCAAGGTAGTTAGTGATAACGGCGGAAATTTTGTGGCAGCCATAGCCCTTTCAAAACTCACACACATACCTTGCCTGGCTCATACCTTGAACCTGGTGGTGCAGTGCTTCCTCAATACTTATCCGGAGTTAACAGACCTGCTCCATAAGGTTCGAAGACTGTGCTCGCACATCCGCCGGTCGCTGGTACACTCCAGTCGTATGCAGAAGCTGCAGCGATTGCTCCACCTTCCCAAGCACCGACTAATTATCAACGTTGCAACAAGGTGGAACTCCACCCTGCACATGGTTGAGCGGCTGTGCGAACAGAGGCAGGCCGTAATGCATTTGTGGGAGGATACATGGGCAGGCACTTTGAGGGCAGGCATATGGAGTTGACAGGTGAGCAGTGGTCGAAGCTGAAAGACCACTGTAAAGTCCTTCAGTGTTTTGAGGAATGCACATGGCTGGTAAGCGCAGACGATGCCATCATAAGCATGAGCATCCCACTTATTCGTCTGCTCATGCAAACTATGACGCACATTAAAGAGCAGGCGTTTGCAGCTGAGGAGGAAGAGGAGGAGAGAAGCCTTGATGACAGTCAGCCATTGTCTGGTCAGGGAAGTCTAGTGGACGAGGTGGAGGAAGAAGAGGAGGAGGAGGATGATAATGGGGATGACTATTTAGGGGAGGAGGATGCTTCTCGTGGGGCTAGAGAAAATTTTGGCGTGGCAAGTTCTGGCACAGGGTTTGTGCATGACTGGAGGGATGTGGATTTGCCAGAAAGTGCTCCTCCACCCAGCACTCACAGTGCATCATTGACACCGGTAACATTGGTCCACATGTTAGATTATGCCTTGCAGATCCTAAAAAGGGACCCCCGCATTGCCAAAATGATGAACAATGACGACTACTGGTTGGCCAGCATCCTGGATCCACGCTATAAAGGCAAATTCCATAACATAATGCCACAGGAGAACCTTGACCTAATATTGGCTAACAAACAAGCAACTCTGGTAAAACGGTTGGTTGAGCTATTCCCAGCACACAGCAGCGGTGATGGTTCTCACACGAGCCGTAGGGGCCAGGGGCAGCTTGGAAGAGGTGTTCATGGTGCACACAGCAGAAGTGGCGTTGGAGACAGGGGTTTCATGACCATGTTGTGGACTGATTTTTCAAGTCCCGCTCACACGGCTGGTAATATTGCTTCGATTGAAAGTGACAGGAGACAGCAGTTGTCAACTATGGTTACAAACTACTTCTCGTCCCATATCGATGTTCTCCCTCACAGGTCATTCCCATTTGACTATTGGGACGCTAAACTGGACACCTGGCCAGAATTGGCACAATATGCCTTACAGGAGCTCGCTTGCCCTGCTGCTAGAGTCTTCAGTGCAGCTGGATCAATCCTGACAGAAAAAGGGTCCCGTCTGTTGACCGAAAATGTGGATGATCTAACCTTCATTAAAATGAACCATGCATGGGTTTCCAAGTAATTTGTCCCACCTTACCCTGATGACACATAGGTTGCCAAAAAAATCGCTTGCTTTTGTCCTCCTCTTCCTCGGACTTGACCAATTTCGCCTTTAGCAGTAGCTGAATGTCCCACATCAACATATGCCATTTTGTAAACCTCCCTAACTGGCCTGTCTCACCCCCATGGCCGGGGTCACCACCTAGCGCACGCAACCGTGCAAGTGCCGTTGCCCTGGACAGGTGGGTAGGCTGACTCTTGGGCGCGGGCACTGGCACAGGGTCCCTCATAGTGCAATCAAGTGTCTCTGACGGTGGGGGTGCACACCCGCCGTCAGACACACCGCCGTACTATGAGGGGCCCAGTGCCAATTCCCTCGCCCACGAGTGTGCCCCCCCTTGCTTGGGCAGGGCCACAGCATTTGCAATGTTTACCTCTCCCTGCTCCTCCGCTGTGTAGTCTGGGCTGTCAAATCCTTCACTGGGACTGCCACTACAAATTTGTTGAACTGATAGATGATGGTTAAGACGTAGCTATGCCCTGTCCCGCTGGCCAGGCTCTAGCTTCAGATGATCAATAGCTTCCATTTCTTATGGACATCGACTCACAGTGACATGCAGTGGTGGTTTCTCATCAGCTTTCACAGTTTTCCTACTCACAGACGTGTGACATTCCGGCGCACATTTTTAAATGTGCCCTCTCATGCCAATCCCATAGAATCGCCTACGGCCTGTGGCTTCTGTCTTTTGCACTCCAAAGTTACGTGACAGATCATGATAGGCAGTGAGCACCATGTTTACATCTCTCCCTGTGCTAAAAATTTGATGAAGATGAGTAACGCTGATGGGATCAACGGTACTGTGATACAGCAACACTTTCTTCACAAAGAAATGTTTTCGCTGTCTCCACACACAAATTAATTGAGGGTCAGCATCGCCTCTGAGAATTCTGACGGAAGTTTTTCCCGTGATTCTTAATTCCTAGATTTCTGCAATCACTAGACTTTATGTCAGTAATTGTATGCATCTAATTTCCTATTGCGGAGAGGCTGGACAGTCTTACTGAGACAGAAATATATATGAATATTTAAAAATACCACCAAAAGTGTATACTGGTGTACACTTCAAATACATTTCCTTTTTTCTACTTTTTAGATTGTTGTCTAATCCGTACTGAGAACACGGAGATTTTAAATGTTTAACCCCTTCCTGACATGAGACGTACTATCCCGTCCACGGTACCCGTATGACCGGGGACGGGATAGTACGTCTACTGCGATCAGCGGCGCCCACGTGGTGAGCGCCGCTGATCGCGGCCGGGTGTCAGCTGATTATCACAGCTGACACCCGGCGCAATGTGTCAGGGGCGGTCACGGACCGCCCCCGACACGTTAACCCCTTGCACACCGCGATCAAACATGATCGCGGTGTACCGGGGGTTAAAGGGAAGCATCGGCAGGGAGGGGGCTCCCTCCGTGCTTCCCTGAGCCCCCCACGGCAGCGCAATGTGCAGCGCTGCTGCGGGGGGCTCCTTTCCTCCAGGCCCCCGAATCCAAGATGGCGACGGGGGCCTTCGGGGGCCTGGGGAAGCTGGCTTCCTCAGTGCCTGCAAAGGGCAGGCATGAGGAAGCCTTATGCACTGCCTGTGACAGATTGCTGATCTGTCACAGTGATCTGTGATGTGACAGATCAGCGATCTGTCACAGGACAGTGATGTCCCACCTGGGACTATGTAATAAAGTAAAAAAAAAATTAAAAAAAAGTGTAAAAATAAATTTAAAAAAATCGCCAAATAAATTAGTAAAAAAAAAAAAAATATTCCCCAATAAATTCATTTTTTGAAAATAATAAAAAAAAAAACAATAAAAGTACACATATTAGGTATCGCCGCGTCCGTAACGACCTGCCCTATAAAACTGTCCCAATAGTTAACCCCTTTAGCGAACCCCTTAAAAAACAAAAATAAAAAACGAAGCAAAAAATAATGATTTATTATCATACCGCCAAACAAAAAGTGCAATAACGCGCGATCAAAAAGACGCATATAAATATCCATGGTACCGCTGAAAACGTCATCTTGTCCCGCAAAAAACAAGCCACCATACAGCATCATCAGTGAAAAAATAAAAAAGTTATAACTCGCAGAATAAAGCGATGCAAAAATAATTATTTTTTACATAAAATAGTTTTCATTGCATAAAACCGACAAAAACATAAAAAAACGACCTAAATGAGGTATCGCTGTAACCGTACTGACCTGAAGAATAAAACCGCTTTATCAATTTTACCGCACGCGGAACGGTGTAAACGCACCCCCCCCAAAAGAAATTCATGAAACGCTGGTTTTTGTTCATTCTGCGTCACAAAAATCGGAATAAAAAGCGATCAAAAAATTTCACGTGCCCGAAAATGGTACCAATAAAAACGTCAACTCGTCCCGCAAAAAATAAGACCTCACATGACTCGGTGGGTCAAAATACGGAAAAATTATAGCTCTCAATATGTGGTGATGCAAAAACTATTTTTACAATAAAAAGCGTCTTTTAGCGTGCGACAGCCGCCAAACATAAAAACCGCCATAAATAGTAAATCAAACCCCCCGTTATCACCCCCTTAGTTAGGGAAAAATAATAAAAGAAAAAAAATGTATTTATTTCCATTTTTCCATTACGGTTAGGGCTAGGGTTAGGGCTAGGGGTGTGTTGGGGTAGGGCTAGGGTTAGGGCTAGGGTTAGGGCTAGGGTTAGGGCTAGGGCTAGGGTTAGGGCTAGGGTTAGGGCTAGGGTTAGGGGCGTGTTGGGGTTCGGGTTGGAGTTAGAATTGGGGGTTTCCACTGTTTGGGCACATCAGGGGCTCTCCAAATGCAACATGGCGTCTGATCTCAATTCCAGCCAATTCTGAGTTGAAAAAGTCAAATGGTGCTCCTTCCCTTCCAAGCTCTGCTATGCGCCCAAACAGTGTTTTACCCCCACATGTAGGGTATCAGCCTACTCAGGACAAATTGCAAAACAATTTTTGGGGTCCAATTTCTCCTGTTACCCTTAGGAAAATAAAAAATTGGGGGCAAAAATATCATTTTTGTGGAAAAAAATGATTTTTTTATTTTCACGTCCGAGCGTTATAAACTTCTGTGAAGCACTTGGGGGTTCAAAGTGCTCACCACACATCTAGAAAAGTTCCGTGGGGGGTCTAGTGTCCAAAATGGGGTCACTTGTGGGGAGTTTCAATAGTTTAGGTACATCAGGGGCTCTCCAAACGCACATGACACCCGCAGACCATTCCATCAAAGTCTGCATTCCAAAACGTCACTGCTTCCCTTCCGAGCCCCGACGTGTGTCCATACAGTAGTTTTCTCCCACATATGGGAAATCAGCGTACTCAGGACAAATTGGACAACAACTTTTGGGGTCCAATTTCTCCTGGTACCCTTGGGAAAATAAAAAAATGGTGACTAAAAGATCATGTTTGTGGAAAAAATACGAATTTTTTATTTTCACGCCCGGGCGTTGTAAACTTCTGTGAAGCACTGGGGGGGTCAAAGTGCTCACCACACATCTAGATAAGTTCCTTGGGGGGTCTAGTTTACAAAATGGTGTCATTTGTGGGGGGTTTCCACTGTTTAGGTACATTAGGGGCTCTCCAAAGGCAACATGACACCCGCAGACCATTCCATCAAAGTCTGCATTCCAAAACGTCACTACTTCCCTTCCGAGCCCCGACGTGTGCCCATACAGTAGTTTTCTCCCACATATGGGGTATCAGCATACTCAGGACAAATTGGACAACAACTTTTGGGGTCCAATTTCTCCTGGTACCCTTGGGAAAATAAAAAAATGGTGACTAAAAGATCATGTTTGTGGAAAAAATACGAATTTTTTATTTTCACGCCCGGGCGTTGTAAACTTCTGTGAAGCACTGGGGGGGTCAAAGTGCTCACCACACATCTAGATAAGTTCCTTGGGGGGTCTAGTTTACAAAATGGTGTCATTTGTGGGGGGTTTCCACTGTTTAGGTACATTAGGGGCTCTCCAAAGGCAACATGACACCCGCAGACCATTCCATCAAAGTCTGCATTCCAAAACGTCACTACTTCCCTTCCGAGCCCCGACGTGTGCCCATACAGTAGTTTTCTCCCACATATGGGGTATCAGCATACTCAGGACAAATTGGACAACAACTTTTGGGGTCCAATTTCTCCTGGTACCCTTGGGAAAATAAAAAAATGGTGACTAAAAGATCATGTTTGTGGAAAAAATACGAATTTTTTATTTTCACGCCCGGGCGTTGTAAACTTCTGTGAAGCACTGGGGGGGTCAAAGTGCTCACCACACATCTAGATAAGTTCCTTGGGGGGTCTAGTTTACAAAATGGTGTCATTTGTGGGGGTTTCCACTGTTTAGGTACATTAGGGGCTCTCCAAAGGCAACATGACACCCGCAGACCATTCCATCAAAGTCTGCATTCCAAAACGTCACTACTTCCCTTCCGAGCCCCGACGTGTGCCCATACAGTAGTTTTCTCCCACATATGGGGTATTGATACTCAGGACAAATTGGACAACAACTTTTGGGGTCCAATTTCTCCTGGTACCCTTGGGAAAATAAAAAAATGGTGACTAAAAGTTCATGTTTGTGGAAAAAATACGAATTTTTTATTTTCACGCCCGGGCGTTGTAAACTTCTGTGAAGCACTGGGGGGGTCAAAGTGCTCACCACACATCTAGATAAGTTCCTTAGGGGGTCTAGTTTCCAAAATGGTGTCATTTGTGGGGGGTTTCCACTGTTTTGGTACATCAGGGGTTTTCCAAACGCGACATGGTGTCCGATCTCAATTCCAGCCAAAAACGTCAAGTGGCGCTGCTTCCCTTCCGAGCTCTGCCATGCACCCAAATAGTGGTTTACCCCCACATGTGGGGTATCAGCGTACTCAGGACAAATTGCACAATAACTTTTAGGGTCCTGTTACCCTTGGGAAAATAAGAATTGAGGGTGAAAAGATCATTTTTGTGGAAAAAAATGTGATTTTTTAATTGTATGGCTTTATGTTATAAACTTCTGTGAAGCCCATGGGGGTTCAAAGTTCTCACCACACATCTAGATAAGTTCCTTAGGGGGTCTATTTTCCAAAATGGTGTCATTTGTGGGGGGTTTCCACTGTTTTGGTACATCAGGGGTTTTCCAAACGCGACATGGTGTCCGATCTCAATTCCAGCCAAAAACGTCAAGTGGCGCTGCTTCCCTTCCGAGCTCTGCCATGCGCCCAAATAGTGGTTTACCCCCACATGTGGGGTATCAGCGTACTCAGGACAAATTGCACAATAACTTTTAGGGTCCTGTTACCCTTGGGAAAATAAGAATTGAGGGTGAAAAGATCATTTTTGTGGAAAAAAATATGATTTTTTAATTGTATGGCTTTATGTTATAAACTTCTGTGAAGCCCATGGGGGTTCAAAGTTCTCACCACACATCTAGATAAGTTCCTTAGGGGGTCTATTTTCCAAAATGGTGTCATTTGTGGGGGGTTTCCACTGTTTTGGTACATCAGGGGTTTTCCAAACGCGACATGGTGTCCAATCTCAATTCCAGCCAAAAACGTCAAATGGCGCTGCTTCCCTTCCGAGCTCTGCCATGCGCCCAAATAGTGGTTTACCCCCACATGTGGGGTATCAGCGTACTCAGGACAAATTGCACAATAACTTTTAGGGTCCTGTTACCCTTGGGAAAATAAAAATTGGGGTGAAAAGATCATTTTTGTGGAAAAAATATGATTTTTTAATTGTACCGCTGTACGTTATAAACTTCTGTAAAGCCCTTGTGGGTTCAAAGTTCTCACCACATATCTAGATAAGTTCCTTGGGGGGTCTAGTTTCCAAAATGGGGTCACTTGTAGGGGGTTTCCACTGTTTAGGTACATCAGGGACTCTCCAAACGTGACATGGCGTCCAATCTGAATTCCAGCCAATTTTGCATTGAAAAAGTCAAACTGCGCTCCTTCCATTCTGAGCTCTGCCATGCGCCGAAACAGTCGTTCCCCCCCACATATCAGGTATCTGCGTACTCAGGACAAATTGCACAATAACTTTTGCAGTTCAATTTCTCCTGTTACCCTTGGTAAAATAAAAAAAATTGAACCTGAAGTATTTTTTTTATGAAAAAAAGTTAGATGTTCATTTTTTTTTAAATATTCAAAAAATTTCATGTGACGCACCTAAAGGGTTAATAAACTTCTTGAATGTGGTTTTGAGCACCTTAAGGGGTGCAGTTTTTAGAATGGTGTCACTTTTGGGTATTTTCTATCATATAGACCCCTCAAAGTGGCTTCAAATGTGATGTGGTCCTAAAAATAAAATGGTGTTGTAAAAATGAGAAATCGCTGGTCAACTTTTAACCCTTATAACTTCCTAACAAAAAAAAATTTTGGTTCCAAAATTGTGCTGATGTAAAGTAATCATGTGGGAAATGTTAGTTATCAAGTTTTTTGTGTGCCGTATCTCTGTGATTTAAGGGCATAAAAATTCAAAGTTGGAAAATTGCGAAATTTTCAAAATTTTCGCCAAATTTCCGTTTTTCTCACAAATAAACGCAAGTTATTTGAATGAAATTTTACCACTAACATGAAGTACAATATGTCATGAGAAAACAATGTCAGAATCACCGGGATCCATGAAAGCGTTCGAGAGTTATGACCTCATAAAGGTACAGTGGTCAGAATTGTAAAAATTGGCCCGGTCATGAACGTGCAAACCACCCTTGGGGGTGAAGGGGTTAAACTATGCTATATATACCTGCTCTCCAGTGATAATGTACCCTTTCTCAACTTTGTACAATCTGGTCAAATCCATACTGGGCCTGAGAACGGCTGCCGAGCTGTTAAGCAAGCTACAGCACCTGTGGTTTGGACACATAATTTTTTCATTTTTTCAGGAATGCCGGTTAGGCCTAATTCTATAATTGCGGTTGACCTGCACTTACTGGGAAATCATCGTTCGCGGGGAATATTTGGAATCCCAGATCCCCATCACTAACGGTGTTCAGCGGGTTATCAGCACCTGTAAGCGACAAAAGCTGGTCCTTTCAGTGTAGCGTGCATTCAGCCCCGGACAAGTAAGGGCAAGATAGACCTGTTATTGCTGGATCTCGCGTGCCAGAGCCTCGCGTATCCCTCTAGTAAGCTTGACGCGTACCGCGGGGGCATGCCGGAGTCTCGGTCATTAACGGAATAAAGCTGAGAAATCGCTAGCACAACCACAAACGGACATACCACACCACACACAGAATCGACAAAGCTTGCAACCTGGAGAATTTAAAATGGATATCAGTCATGAGATGTAAAAAGTGAAGTTTTTTTTCATTGTACTATACCGCTATTTCTCTGCCGTATCGGAGCATCATGAGTTGTGGTATGTGTTAAAGGGGCGCTTTTTGGCCCAGGGCACATGAAAACCTGGAGCCAGCCCTACCCCTCCACAACTTTAGCCAAATAACCCCCAGTTTTCAGTGCGTAACTATTATTATGACATAAATTAAGGTTGACAAGCTTCAGTAATAAAAATTGATGTTTTTGCCATTCAAATGGGCACTGTAGGTGTGTTTCCTGTCCTCCTCTCCCTGCCGACTTTGCTTCCCCATTGACTTGCATTGGGTTTCGTGTTTCAGTCGGCCTTTGACTTTTCACGATAATCGGCCGATTTCGTTCGACCCGACTTTTGTGAAAGTCTGGTTTCATGAAACCCGACTCGACCCGAAAAAAGGCAAAGTCGCTCATCTCTAGTGACAACCGCTGACTCTGGTTCATCACCTGAATTCAAATTTTTATTCAAAGCTTCACATTTTATTAAAACATTACTACCAACTCAATTCTATAGAAAATCTCTTCTAATGCCATAACTATACTCTACTGCTATCAACATTTTTATTAAAGACTACCACTACAACTTATTCTTGTTGAAGAAATGCTTTCACTATAAAATGCGAAACGTTAATTATTAAGACATTAAGTGCAATCATTCTTGTGTGATATAGACACTGGTCCAGCCAGGATGTCTTGCAGTGTCCTTGGGTTTGGAGCAGAACTCCAGGTCTGAGGTAGTCCTTGTTTGAAGAAGGTTCATGTAAAACCAAGAGAGAGCACCTTAATAGGCGCAAACTATTTACAACAAAGTTTGTGAATCATTTCAAGTTCATGATCACTGCAGTTCTATATAAAAGGGGAAAACTGATGCCAAAAACTAGGCAAAAACTGGAATCAAGACAAACAATGGGGCACCACGGTGCCAATACCCTCCTGGGTAACAGATTAGTTAGTGGTACTGTCGCTTGCATGATGAAAGGCGACGATAACGAATCTCTGGTAGGGGAAATCCGTGATGCATGGTAACACCCATCAGCTGCTCAGGCTCCTCCGCCGAGATCAGAAGACGCCGGATGGGACGCGTCTTCTCCAGCTTTGCAGTTTTCAGCAGGGACTTCTTCCAGTTCTCCATTGCGATCAGCTTGGCGTCTTGGAATTGAGAACACAACTCCTCCATTGGTTCCATGCGAAGTACCGGCCTGTTGCACACGGTGGTCGGGAACTCAGGGGTCAACCCGGTTGCAGGGTCGGCGGTCATACCTGACGCTTCCCGGTGATGTCTTGGCTCCGGTGGCAGCGGTGGTTACTGGAGCTGGTTCAGGATCTGCTGAGGCCTCCGGTGTGACCTGCGCGGCCGGTCACAGTCTCTGCCTAACATTCAGCTCCCGGGTCCTCAGGTAACTCCTCCTGGCAGGCTGCGGCTGCAGCGTGGAAGTGGTGACAGGTGCTGCCGATGGCATAGCAGCGGCCGCGGGTTTTACAGGTGCTGCCTGGGGGAGAACTGGTGCAGCAGCGGCGGGTACCGGTGGTGGAGGTACCGTTTCTGCAGGCCCCTCCTGGGTGTGCTGCCGATCCAAGGTCCGCAGCGCTTCCTGCTTCAGTCGCAGACTGCGGTTCAGCATGGCGATTTCTTCCTCCAGCTGCTGACGGTCCATCACAGAAACAGGGATAGAGGCTTCGACTACTGCGTTGGGGAAGGCAAGCTCCTCTTCCTCGCCCTCTTCAGGCCTCTGTCCTTCTTCCATCATGGCGTCCTGGCGTTATGGCTTCTCTCTGGGCTCCCTTCCCGCCACAGGGCTTTGCTCCTCCTTCCTGGGGTGGCGTCTTCTTCCACTGCCACCATACCAAGCCAGTATACGAACCCCTCTGGGGGTGGGCCATGTTGCTGTTGCTTAGAAGTTCAGGCAGGGGAGGCCTAGGACAGTTTGCGCTCTTTTCTTAGGGCCACCCATGTTGTCACGCCCTTCTTCACAGCGCCAGCGACCATTTTGAGAGTCCATTTTACAGTCTATCATTCTGGTTCTTTTGCACATTTTCAGCAATTTTAAGTCCAATAAATCTTCAGCACACAGGACCCAGTGGTACTGGGCTTCGTCATCCTGTTCGTGACGCCAAAATTGACTCGCCCCCAGAGGCCGTGGGGTACTCGGTGCCGGGCCCGTTGATTTCAATGGGAGATGTCACAGTGGCAATGACCCGGTCCATGGCCTCAGGAGGTCAATGTAAAAGGGGTAGAGTGATGGGGATAAAGTCATTGAGATGATTTGTGATGCTACCTGTGGTTTCTGGTCAGTTTGACCAACGCTGCAGGGTTGCTTCTCTGGGACAGATGGTGTGGAGCAGCAATGATGTTGTAGCCCTCCACAGGTAGGGCTGTAGTCCCAGGGCAGAGTAGATGAGGTTGGCAAATGAGGAGATAGTGAGAAGTAGATGGAGCAGTGTTAGGCACAGAGATGTAGCAGTGCTGAGTGGGTTGGCACAGGAAGAAGGCAATGAGACAGTTGAATGCAGTTCCAGTTCTTTTACTCATGTTCTTGGCACAGACAGGTGCCCAATTCAATGCTGCGGTCTCCAGATCAGGGGCTCAGCCAACTCCCAGGCAGATGGAATTATCCTTTCCAGCTCTCCCTTTCGTGTGCTTGTTCTGAACGTCTCCTCACTAGAGCTTAAGTACTTGTAGTTGTGTGTTAAACCCAAGTTCCTCCTCTCAGATGTTCCTTTGAACTCTACTCGCATGAGAAGTGACTTTAGCCTGCTTCGGGGACTCCATCCGTCATGTCCCAGCTCACACATAGGTTGCCACCGTGTCGTCGAGTCTTTTGTGGGAATAGAGTGGTCACAGCTCCTATTCCTCCGGTGTATGCTGCTGGAACATTAGTTTCACAAACAAACTCGGGGACCGGACCCCGGCCATGCGCTTCAAACTTCAGGAAGGGTTCTGCTCTGACCCTAGTCCTTAGTTCTCTTCTCCTTACGTTCCGTACTAATCTTTCTCTCTTCTGAAGAATCAGGCTTTCTATTTCTCTTTCCCGTGCCAGCAGCTCCAGGTCACTGAAGTCTGCTGCAGCACCTCCTTCACTCCATCCCTCTCAGGGGATCTTCTCTCACTAACTGACCTTTTCCTAATATTCTCCAGCTCTCTTGTGCAGACTAAGCTCCACCCACCTCCCAGCACTCTTCGTGTCCCAAGCAGGGAGCCACCAAAGGTGCTTTGCTACACTACTATGTTGTGTGGGATGCAGGTGTTGGAGGCTGGCAAGGTGTTACCATCTTACCTGGAGAGTGGGATACCACACCTCAGGAGGAGGTGCAGTACCTCTGTGGCGACTGAACCCTCAGGGGCGCCACACTATCTCAGCTGTGAAGTCTACTGAGGCTGCTGTATAGGCAATCGCAGAGGCAGTTTCACGTATGTCCACGTCCTCCCCTGCGCCAACAGTTTCCCGCCTCCCGTTGCCCGATAAATTTTTTGGCGATGGTGCCTCCTGCAGGGGTTTCGTGAGCCAGTGCTCTATCCAGCTGGAGTTACTGGCTGCACGATTCCCTACGGAACGGGCTATGGTGGGGTTTATTGTTTCCCTTCTGTCGGGCAGGGTGGTGGAGTGGGCCATGCCACTATGGGAGCGTGGTGACCCTGAGGTTCGGACAGCTGCTCAGTTCTTAACATTATCAAGCAGGTCTTCCTGGGACCACGGGTCATGCACGACACCTCTCTTCAGCTCCTTGTATTAACTCAGGGATCCTTCTCAGTCAGCCAGTATGCCGTTCGTTTTTGGACACTGGCTTCTGAGCTGGAGTGGTCTGATAAAGCCCTCATCCCTGTGTTTTGGAGAGGTTTAGCTGAGCATGTTAAGGATGCTCTATCTACCAGAGAAGTCTGGAGGAGCTGATTGCTATTGCCACCCGCATTGATCTCCGTTTTTCGGAGCGTGGGCTGGAGCGTGCTCAATACAGACGGAAAGTTACTTCGGCTCCCAACCTCTTTGAACCTCTGGAATCACCCGATCTAGAATGTTCACTCCCAGAGCCCATGGAGGTGTCTTGCACCAGTCTCAAGGCGCGTCCGGCACTAAGCTCCACTTGCGGTTACCACTGTCAGCACTCTGTTCCCCAGGTTAACGGGGCCCCGCAATGGCCAAACTCTGTGCCGCCAGGCAAGACCTTTGTCCCCCCTCGCCTTCGGCCGAAGGTTCTCACGTGGGCACACGCGTCCAGAGCAGGTGGTCACTGTGGCTACATGCAGACCACAAAACTCCTGGCAGGGTCTAATTGGTGGCCGCACAGGGCTCGGGACATTAAAAAATATATTCAGGCAAGCACCTCTTATGCTCAGAATAGCCTCCTTAAACAGAGAGTGGAGACGTCCACCGACACACCGCGGCGTTCCACTTCAACTTCTGCTCTGGGTGGTTTTGCCGCTCCTGTTTTCTCCCACGTGTCCCTTCTTAAACTTGGCGATATTGCCGCCTCTGATACCTTCCACATGTCCCGGTTTTCTGTGTCACCTGCCGGGACATCAGACTTGCCTTCGGACGAGTCTGAGGCCTATGCCTCTGATGGGCACAAGGTGGTGGATTGGAAGGCTGAGGGGAGGGGGCCCATTGGAGATCGGGAGTCATGTGCCCAGGTCCTGCTCCAGATCTCATTGGT